>NW_026590701.1:5781134-5917116 GCF_907164565.1 Psammomys obesus | reverse complement strand
CCTTTCCTTTCCTTTCCTTTCCTTTCCTTTCCTTTCCTTTCCTTTCCTTTCCTTTCCTTTCCTTTCCTTTCCTTTTCCTTTTTTTAAAATGAAATGGTGGGAACCTTTGGAGCTGCTTCACAGATAAGAAAAAAGGATTCAGAAGCCAGTGGTAACTGTAAAAGCCTCCATTCACAACATTCAAAGTATAGCATGCTGGTATTGCCTTAGTTTTATTTCAGACTCTATTGTTACTCACTTGCTAATGAAGTCATTGAACTCTGCTGACCATAGCTCAGGCTGCCTTAGTTTAGGGGGTGGATTCCTGGAAAATAAGAATCAAGGATGGAAGCTGTTCTTTGATCAGATGGGTGAGATCTGAGAAGCAAAGCTGAGACCAAAGCATTACCACAGTTCCAGGGTCCACCTGTATCGTCAGAGATTGCCATCATTTCCCAATTCCAGGAAAGATAATTAGCTATTCGTCACATTTTATATAGAATGACATCTTCCTAGTTTCTCTGAAAGCATTTAATGTATAACCCAATTTTCCTGTTATTATTATTTTTTCTCCCTAAGAATCATCTTGGCTTTTATGTGAAATCCCTAGGAGGAAATGCCAGTATTTATCAGAACAGAAACAATGAACACTGGGAGGAAAGAGTTTCCTCTCTGAGCCCTACAGAAGTCTCTGAGGAATAGCCAAGGTACACAGCTTGGAATAGGTACCAAGCTGCAACAGCAAGGGCAGTACGCCTCCTGGAGCAAGTGTTCTTTTGTTTCTAGAAACATGGCAGGAAGCATGTGTTTGGATGTGACAAAAGAACTGAAAAATGCCATTAGCTATAGCATGCTGAATGTCACTTGAAAGACTTTGTTATTACTTCTTTTCATTTTTGAAGCTGAACAAATCTTTGCGGTTTTGGAGCATCTGCACACACAAAGGACATTGCTTGACAATGAGGCTGATGTGGCTGTGTAATCAAGGAACATTGATCAACCATGATGGCTAAATTTGCTGAAGTGCTGTTTTATGTGAATTCTAACAGCTCTTTGTTTTCATTAGGGGGATGGAAATACTTTGTCATCAGTCCTGCATTGCTCCTTAAATAGCTTATAAAGAAATGAATGTACAGTTGGTACAGGCTCATTAAAGGCATTTGCAGCTAACACATCTAACCAGACCACACCAAAGAGCCTTTCAGTCTTGAGGACTATTTGAAGATTGCTAATATTCACATTTTAAAAGTACTTTTGTTTCAGCCAATAATTTTATTTTGTTTCTTGTCCACTGAAAATTTCCTTCTATATTGGGTTACTTTAGTATGTCCAAATTTGACAATTTTACAGTACCCAGAACTGTAGCTTTTCAGATCCTCCTTTCCACATATTTCTACAGCTGGTATCCTCAGAGTTTCATTTTAAAGACATACTAACAGCAGCAATAGTAGAAAATAATTAACATGATGCATGCTCCAGATCTCTCTTTAGACTAAGTGTTAGAAGGCACAGTAGACCAGTGGTCTCCATCCTGTTTGTGTCCTTATCACCAAGAGTGATAATGGGGTTAAATGAGGCACTTTGCACTATGACTAAAGTGATTTAGGCGTGTTTAGTTTTACATTATATGCTAAATAGGAGTATGACAATAGAAATTAGAAAAAACATTTCTTTTTTTAATTTTATTTTTTATATTAATTACAGTTTATAAACTTTGTATCCCAACTGTAGCACCCTCCCTCATTCCTTCCCAACCCCACCCTCCCTCTCTCATCTCCTCCCTGCCACTCTCTAAGTCCACTGACATATTTCTTTTGTTTTCAAAAGTCGTAGAACTGGTAGGTATATAGAGGATTTCCTCTTTCTGCTAACCTGGTTTTCTCCACACACCAAATAAGCAACATAATATACAAGACCCAAGATAACACTGGACACTGAAATATAAAGAATGATATATTTATAATAAGTAAATAATAAGTAATTATTTATATTTATGGTAAGTAAAATATTTATAATTCAGAGCTAAGGGAGCTGGAGAGATGGCTCAGAGTTTACGAGCATTGGCTGTTCTTCCAAAGGTCCTGAGTTCAATTCCCAGCAATCACATGGTGGCTTAGAGCTAATACACAGGCTATTTCAAAGTAACAAACAACTTTTAATGCTTGTTGCTAGAAAAATTTAATTACACATAAAGCATTACAAAGGGATCCATTTGGGAATGAATAGAACATCATAGCATCATTTCGTTAGAACTACAGCACTCAATGATACCCCTCACCACCACCACTCCCGGTGTATCTGCACATGTTGAAATCACAGCCTTTGATTAATAGAGTGTGTAATTACTGACTATCATGTACCACACTCTCTGGGTCCCTGTAAGTACAAGCTATGTATGTGTGTTCTTTAGAATTAAGGGATCAGGAATAATCCTTAAGGTCTCTAAAAATAATTTACCTATAATTAAGATGAACATTTTTTTTCCATATTGATTTTCTGAGACACCTAGAACTTAGCAATACATACTTACAGTAGTAGCACAATGTAAATACTGAAGGTATTAAGGCCAGATGGCTAGTTCAAGGGTAGCTAAGCCCACACTTTTTAGGTGGGCATAGGATTATACATCAAGAAGCCCACAAAAGAGATGAAGCAGGAGGATCCTCTTCTTCAAGGTCATCTTCAAGTACATAGTGATTTCAAGGATGTCTCAGGTTACATGGGACTTTATTATTTAAACTTTCTCGAACACTTATGCCTATTTCCATGATGAGAAGCCAGTAGCTAGAAGAAAAAAAAAAAGAGCTGATCTTGGACCAGCTGGTTGTCTGACCTTGGTATTTTGAAGAGTGCTCTCATGGGATGCAGCTCAGCTAGTGGGGGATCTCCATCACCCAGCTCAATAGCTGTGATACCCAGGGACCATGTGTCACATCTAGCATCGTACGTGGTATCTAATTGTTGTTCACATGCAATCACCTACAATACAAAAACAGAAAGGGAAAGCTTCAAGGTTTCAACAAGCAAGCAGCAAAGTGTTCAGAGAAAAGTCCAGCTGTTTAACCTGGTAAAGTTTCTAGCTAAGTAAAGATAAAAGCAGTAATTTATAAGGAAAGAGACTGATATAAGTAGTCGTATTTTTATTCTAAGTGCAGACAATACTATTGCAGGTTTGTAGATGTATACAGAAAGAGCCTATGAAGAGGAAGCGTTTAGAAACTATACTGCAAGAGGAAAGAAATGGTGCCCTAAGTAGAATGGGATCAAATGCACAGCTAATGACTGTGACATATTCTCTCAGCAGACAACTGAGGGAGGGGGGCAGTCACCCAACAGCATATTAAAGAATCAAGGGAAAGAAACTTGAGGGCAGTCTAGTTAAATAGCTTTTAACCTTACTTGCAATTAGAACACAAAAGCATCCTGGGATAAATGAGAAAAAAAATGAGAAGAAAGCAAATGGCTTAAACCATTAATAACAAAAAAGTCCACACAATAAAAATAAAAACTGATGGAAAGGTACAATGGCTTATTTGAGCCGCATTAAATTTTAAAAATGCAATCAACTGCCACTAACCAAACATGACAGAGCCAAAGCAATAAGGGGAGAATGGTTTTGCAATATTGTAATACAGTATTACACAGAAAAAATCATTGTGTTAAATTCCTTTATAACATTTCTAAATGTGAAAGTACAAATGAAGAAGCCTATGAATGATCATTGTTAACATTAATGATCATAAAAAGGAACTTCAACTTTACATTGTGAAAACTGCTAATTATTATTATTTCTTTTATTTTTGAGATTAAAATAAAATTACATCATTTTCCCCTTCCCTTTTCTTTCTCCAAACTCTCTCATATAATGCTCCTTGTTCTCTTTTAAATTCATGGCCTCTTTTTTCCATTAACTATTGTTATATACATATATGTATATACATATATTTCTAAATATATAAATACAACCTGGTAACTCTGTAATATGTTACTTATATACATGTCTTAATGGCTGCCCCTTTGGTATTGGATAGCCAAAATTGGTGTGCTCTTTATGGGAGAAGACAATCTCTTGCTTTTGGCGTTCCTCAGTGGCCTGTGATTCTTCGTGCAGTTCTTTGTGGTGGCCTCACTGTCCACGTGGGCATCTCACATTCTCCTTGTTCATGTTCAGCCAGTCATCCTGATGAGATTCTATTGGTGTAGCTTCTGAAATTACTAGAGACACAATCACATAGAAAACTTCCTGATCCCCTCTTACAGGCTTTCCACCTCTCAATGGTCCCTAAGCCTTCGGTGAAGAAGTACTTTGTAGATGTATCCAATAGGACTGGGCTCCATAACTATGCACTTTGACTGGTTGAGGTTTTCTGTAATGGTCTCTTCTCCATCTACTATAAAAAGAAGTTTTCTTGATAAGGGCAAGAGCTACATTTATCTATGGGGATAAGGACAAATATTTAAAATGTAATTATGGATTATGCTGCTTTAGCAAAATAATGATGTCCATTTTCAACATCATTTATTTGTGTACACGCATGTGTGTGTCCATATGCATATGGAGATCAGATGATATCATGCAGGATTCCCTCTTTCCACCACATAGGTGCCAGGGCTTGAACTCAGGTCATTAGGCCTGGTAACAAACACTTTTACCTGCTGAGCCATCTTACCGGCCTTGAAAACAATTACTTACATTCAATTTTTTTTCCCTTTATGAATGTCAACTCACTAAACAAAAATTAATTCTGGGAGGGATGGAAGCTTAAAGTTCTTCCATTTAACTACATTATGGTAATCTCTGGGTACATTTAATCTGCTGATTGCAGCATACATTGAGAAAACCATGTGGTCTCACAAACTGAGCTGGCAAACTTCACATTTGCTAGTCAGGAAAGGCTACTTCTTCATGATGAATGAGTCCACTCAGACCTGTCACTGAAAGCCATAACAGGAATTATCTAAACATAAACATATCAGTGTGTTTAAAAAAGATGATTGATATATTGATAGATGATATATAGATAGATGACAGTAGAAAGAAGGATAGATGATAGAAAGATGGATAAAAGATAAGTACATGATCGATAGTTAGATGGATAGATAGGTAGAGAGACAGATAGGTAGATGGATAGATAGACAGATAGACAGACTGACAGATAGAAAGACAGATGGCTAGATAGATACCTGACAGATAAGTGGTAGATGATTGACAAATGAAAGATAAATGATAGATATACTATCTACCACACATGTATTTGAATATTATTGGCCTTTAAACATTGATCTGCTTATGTCTTTCTGTTTACTTCCTGTGAACTTGCCCAAACAAAAGCCAATCAGCAGCAGTTGTCTGCATCTGTCTGCCTCATCCCAGCCTCAAATCCTTTGCTGTTGCATAGTTCTGTCTCTTTTTCAGCCATGCAGTGTGTTTATAGTTTCATTTTCTAAAGTCCTAGGAGCAAGCATTAGAGTTTTAAGTTTTACTTTAAAATTTTATATGGAAAATATTAGGGCAGTATTGTTCACAGGCAGCCAAAATTCTAGAAAACCAGTGTCTCTTGAAGAATGGATATACAACTGTGTTATGTACACAGAGTAAAATATTACTTAGACACAGAAGGAATACTGATAAATGCTGCTACTTGGATGAACCCTGAAAATAAAACAAGGGGAAAAAGCCAGATACAAGGGACACGGGCTCAGATTCCATTGGTAGAAATTGTTCAAAATAGACCAATCCATCATCTAAAACTAGACTAATACTAGACTAGGGCCAGGGAACACTGAAAATACACAGTAAAGAGTTCTTTTAGGAACAGAAGAATGCTTCAGCTTAGATTGTGGAGGGACAGTGTGATTCTCTCTATCCACCAACAGTCACGGAACTGTGCATGTCATGAATTGTAGGGCGTGTTACCTATCTTTCTCTAAAGCCAGGAAAACACAGTTTTCACATGGACTTTCTGTTCTGTTGTACAAACATGATGGCCTTTAGTAATTTGTGCTTGTGTGTGCTAGAAATAAAACTCATGGCTTGCATTCTTCCTTCCATTCTTGTCTGATAAACAGTTGGTTTCAAAACATGGAGTCTCCCCTACTCTTCGCGTACATTCTTTATTATTATTACTGTTTTATTACTCACAATTTATTCACATTGTATTCTGCTGGTGATCCCCTCCCTCCTCTCCTCCCTGTCCCATCCTCCTTGCATCAACCAAAGACCTTGCATAGAGGACTTAGACTCTGTGCTCAGATGTAGCCCATAGGCAGCTCAGTCTCGATGTGGGTCCTCTAGTAAGGGGAGAAGAGACAGTCTCTGACATGAACTCAATTGCTTGTTCCTTGATTACTTCTCCCTGGTGGGACAACCTAGCCATTCCACAGAGGAGGAGGATACAGGCAGACCCCAATAGGCTAGGGTCAGACAATAGGAAAAGGAGACTTCTCCTATTTTCTAAGTGTCTTCCTATGTAGTTCAGGTCATCTTTTCCCAGATTGAGAATTACTGGCATTCTAGAATGCCTGGTTGATGCCACTATTTTTTTTCTAGATACGTTGCTGCATCACAGTAATGCACATCTTTCGGAATAACACACAGTCATCTGGCATCACAATTTGGGACACTTCCCTTAGGTTAGAGTGAATTTATATTCCAGTTTGCTCAGAACATTCCTGGTTCATGACTGCTGTCCTTGGATCTGTACAGTATCTTGTGAATTCCCGAGATTAGTATAGTAAATTGTATAGTTACTTGCTGTGGTCCCTTGACCCTTCAGTCCTGTCACACTTACTCCAGACGGGAAAGAATGGCTTTATGTAACCAAAGTACACGGTCTTTAAAGGACAATAAAATTTTAAAATGCTAACCAAGAACTTCACTTCCTAAGTGATTAATTTTAAAACACTGATTTTTTTTTTTAAAGATGAGGATATTGTATGTGTTTACCTATTTCCTTCTAATTCTTAGAAATGTGTCACTAAGTGCTTTGATCAGTGCCAGGGCTTAAACCCAGAGCGTTACACATGCTGGGCTCTACACAGAGCAGCATCTTTGTAGGGCAGAAATGTTGTTACTAACATAGAAGCAGTGCTTGTGAGATACCTTGTAGCTAAAATAGTAACTCAGAGTATGTTCAAGATCAGACAGTACGTATTGCAAAAAGAAGAGAATAGTCACAAAGTAATGACATCAAAACAGTGATTAGCAGTCGCAAATAAAGAAGTGCTTCTACAGGTGAACAAATATATAGTTGTGATTTTGTTCCTATAAATTAACATAAAACATAAAGCCTGAATATTTCTCATATATATAACACTGAAATAATCTTATGCTCTACTTTATTCAAATAAATTACAATATTTAGCACAGGATTTCATTTTTACTGACTTCTCACTTTTGTAAATTTTAAGAATACTGATGTTATGTCAGAACAAATTCTGATGATGCCCTTATTTCAGATTCTCTCAATAAATTTTGTTCTGGCGTACATGACTACAACTTCTTTTCTTCTCAGAGGTGGCCCCCATTAAAAATGTTTTTAAGCCACTGGAGCTTCAGAAAAGCTTATTAAAACTGTAGCCTTTTCCCATATGCTACACTAAACTTAAAAAAGGTAATAGCTGAACTAATCATTAAACAGAAATGGCATACAGGATTTCATTTTCAAACAAATTTAATTAGGAGATTTTGCAATGTTAATGTAGCATTTGAATCACTTCTCTCTTTGCTCCCTAGAACATCAAGTATAAATATCAGAGCTTTCCCCAGTAGATGCAGAGAGAGTTTTCAAAAATAAGCATTCTTTATTGACCAACATAATTAAAAAGATTAAAGGCATTAAATAGGGATTTTTGGGAGAAGATCTGATTCTTGAACTTTCAGTTATATTAGCAGTTTATCTACAAGTCTCCCAGGATAATAATGAAAAAAAAAATCTACTAAAGTTGTTCTTGGTTCCCAAGCTGGTGATTTAACATAAGAACTCACTTTCCACATGGGTTGATGAACCAGAATGTTCCCTAACATAGCCAAGGGTTCTCATAAAATGTTTATTATTATTTAAAAACGGAATGTAGCCAGATAGTGAGGACACGGTGAAACCGCTGAACTAGACTACTACAAAGTAGAAAGAAAGGTGAATTGGAGATCAAACGGCCAAAGGTATCTATCTCTTGGTGTGTGTGTGGGAGTGGGGCACAGAGAGAAAATGCAGAGAGAAGAGAGAGAGAGCAGGCTGGGGATTGCCAGGGGCTATCTCTTGGGAACAGAGAAGATAACAAAAATGATGTGTTTAGGGGTGTATAAGAGGTTATGCTGTGGCAGGAGGCCGGCCAGTGAACAACCTGGGGAGCAGCCTGGAGTTTGATCTGTTGGATATCACAGAGAACCAGATACACTCTCCAGATTTGGGGAACGTAGGATCCAACAGGAAAGTGATGGCTTTTCTTGGCAGAAGCCCACTTTACATGGTTTCTGAAGATGCTGAGTATTTACTGGGTCAGAGAACTTCCTGAGTAACTACACATATAATTACAGCATTCAGAAGAATAAAGGAGAAGGATACAGAGGCCTTGTAACAAAACACCAAATAACAACAATGGAAATATAGTAATAGTAATAAAACATAAAAATAAAACAGCATACAAATATCCAGGCTACAAATTCATGCTTAACAAAAACAAATAAACAAAAAAAGCCTTCAAGTTGTCTTTTTGCCTCATCTGACTTGCTCATTCATCTTTCATTTATTCACACGTGCCTTCACAGCTAGTTTGCCCAGAACCCACCATGTTCCTTCTGGCCCACATAAAATCCCCACATGACAGTAACACAGGAGACATTTTCTTGTGATACATTCTAACACATTCAGGGAGAAAAAGTATATATAAAAAGAAAAGATAGAAAAGATCTAATAGCATTACGCTTGTCTTCCTCAAAACTCTCTGACCTCAGGGGCCATCCAAAATGGTGTTCCTACAGAGGTGTTCAGGCGATGCTGGGTGCTGCTGAGCTGTGCAGACACACCTAGAGAGAAGAGAAAAGATGGTTCCTTGCATCAACTACTCATGCAAAGAGATTCTAATGGCTATATACTTTCTTATACATTCACATCAGAAGTTTGTTTTGTCAGAGCTCCCCTGGACTGATACATCACCATTAAGGAATCCATCAAGATCTCTATCTAGCCAAAATGCAGATTGGTCCTGTTTCTACTTTCACATCCAAATTCTATGCAACTGTAAGCCCAATCTGGAGTCTCACCTCCCTCATGGTGGCTTCTCTTCTGCCAAATCACACTGGTCTCTTCTGACAGTCTTCATCATGAACTATTTGTATCATGTAGTTTGACATGTATTTACTATTTGAATGATGCTTCATATCCTCTTCCTTCCCCTGACCAGACTCAGTGAACCAAAGAATGTTTTATATGGTGTTATACACAGAGTAATTGAATTGAGACTATATATACAATGACTTTCATTCATCAACCTTGTTCAAGTCATATGCCATCTCAAAGTTTTAAACAATCTACATCTTCCTAAATCAATTTCTACAACAGTGTCTGTTCCTTTTTAAAGATTTAAATGAATTTTTAACTGATCAAAAAATCCACAAAATTATGCACATTTACTTATAAGGAACCTTATGATGTTTCAATATACATATACACTGCAATGTTTGAATCAACTTAAACATGTCTGTCTGTTCTGATGGTTAATGATTAATGCATTCACAACCACTTCCTCTTGCTTTCTGCAATACCCACATCTTACACTTCAGTGACCATCTAGTTAGAATCAGTTCTGTCTTCAGAGAGATTGCAAATTATAACCAAACACTCTAATTATAACTCTACTACTTCTACCTGAGTAGAAATAACTCCTACTACACTTCATAAAAGTATAGAGTAAGGACTCTCCCTTGTTTTTCATACATAACCGGTCACCTCCAAAAGCACAGTGCTCCTGGCTTGTGGACTTGACTGCTTCTACCCAAGTCACAAGTTTTCATTGATGTCCCTGCTTAATCAAGTCCCCTCCCCAGGGAGTCCAATTAAGGCTTCTCTCTTGCTGCCCAGTAGAGGAAGGACATCAGTCCTTCAAGATAACATCTGCTTTTTACTGTGGGATTAAAGGCCAGCATGCCCAAATGGACACTTCCATGGTGGAATTCTTGGCAAGTCTGGTGGGGACTAACCTCTGTTAGTTGCTCCCTTAAGCACTTCTTTAACTAGGCATAAAGACGATCTTAATTTATTCTTTTTAAATTGTGCTTGCAAAATATTATTTTAAAGGAAAACATCTTTACTATATATCATTTTTCAAATTCAAGGGCAATTATCTAATGAATTCTTAAACTTTACCCTTAATATTTCCCAACAGACTATCTGATAAAAGGCTTTATTCCATAATATATCTTTTCCAAAATACTCTTCTTGCCATACATTTATAACTGAGAAAATTTAAACATAACTTTAAGCATTTTATTTTGTTTTATATCTTCTATGAACTAAAGGCAATGTAATTAAGATTGGACTGTATAATGATGTTTAATATTAAACATCTTTTAAATGGAATTTTAAAAGAAATTTTAATTTAAAATAATCATAAATTTTCTAAAATTTATTCTAAGACTATTCAATTACTGATGAAAAACTAAATTATATTTGACCTTTAGTGATTATTTTTGTCTTAATTTGATAAAGATAGCTTGAGTTCAAATGTCAGTTAGATGAGATATAAAGAGGAAGAGGGGAAAAAGGGCATATGTAAATCATATAAAATATAAACAAATAAAAATCAAGGATCAAGGTTTGTTTCTAGCAGAACAAGGTATAAAGATTAGTCCACCAGAACTGGCTTTTTTTTTTTTTTTTTTTTGGTAAGTGTCACAGCTGACATAGTGCTGGGATTTAAGGACAAAGATGACTTGCAAAAAGTGTCCTTTTACATGACACAGGAAATGTAAATGGTGTTATGTTGTGCAGGCAATTCAACTGACCCTCCCTTAGGGACCATCAGGGTCCTGACATGTCCTATGTCATTACCTGCATCCTATGATATCATCTGGGCCAGGCACACAGTGACCTGTCAGCCACTCTCCCCCATCTTGCTCTCTTTCTCTTTCACTCTTCCCTTCTCTTGCTTTCTCTCCCCTTGTTCTGTTGGGGTGCCCCTCCCCATCGTGTCTCTCTCCATCTCCATCCAATAAACCTCATTGGATTTAAGACTGGTTGTGTGCATGACATTTTTATCTAAATCCTAACAAATGGGAAGAACATTAAGGACAGAATCTAGAGATGTGTCACGTGACCTTGTCATGTCATCATTTTTTTTATAAGTATGAGTCATATAGAGACAATTAAGGGGACATATCAGAGCTCAGTAAAGCAACAAGAAGGCTTTAGGACTCCACCAAGGTTGACACTTGTGGTCCAGGCTGGCCACAGCTCTCCTTGGAAGACCACACCCCAGCTTCTCCCTCAGTTCTGTGAGCAGCCAGTGCTGTTTGTAGTATTCTGATTTAACACTGGTCAGTTAGTTTCTACTGCTTAGAACAAAAGACAGCAAAATAGAAAGTCCCAGTGAATTTAGACCTTAAAGGGCAAGTTCACAAGAGCAATAGGCAATCCTGAGCTTTGAAGACTAAGACTCTAAATTTTTAGAAAATATATTACATTTCTAGTTTATAATCATACGGTGCTAAGGATTTTCTGAGGTAAACACTTGGCTTCCAAGGGTTTTGATCAAACAGCCTGAATGAGAAGGAAGCTAAGGAAGCTCACTGCCTGTAGAAACAGAGGCAGTTCTCTATACACTTACTAAGAGGGTAAAATATATTAAGAAACACATTGACATCCATTTTAAGGGATGGCATTGCAATAAAAACTAAACAGAGGCACAACTGTTCCTGAATGCCAACAATAGTTCACACACACACCAGTGCTGATATGCCCTACAAAGACCACTGGCAGGGGCTCAGGTCCAGATTACAACACCCTGGGATTATTTGCTGTCTGCGGAGATCTTCAAGAAAAAAAAAAAGACAAACAAACAAAACAAAACAAAACAAAGCATTACACATTACTCCCCCAGGAGAAAACTGTGGTAAACAGGGAAAACACAAAGACACAAATTAAGTGAAAAAAATACAACTGTGTAGAGAAAGTGGTTCTTGAGAATATTAAGTGATTATAACATTAAAAACAGGCTCACATCCAATTCTGAGACAGCAGAGTCCAGGCTGGCATCTGCTAAATTCTACATTTGAGATGATTCTGTAGTGCCCATTAAACCTCAAGATCATTTTACCCATAAAGACTCAAATCCATAGATACTTCATCACAAAGTTGAACTCTCACGTGAATGAAACAAAGCTGCCAGAAGTCATTTTTAAGGATTAGCTGTATTTCTACTTACCATAAATTCCCATGAGAAAAACAGCTAAGAAGAGTTAAAAAAAAAACACAAAAACTATGGAAATTTGACATAAATTACTTTAAAAAGACTACAAGTATCCAAAGAATGAGTTCAGTAGCCCCAGGAAGTAAAAGGATTAGGAAAGCCATTTTGTCCAGAGAGTAAGGAAAGAAATGTCACCAAAGTGAATAGTTACATAATCACCCCAAGTGAGAAGATGTTGAAGGCTGGAAAATTCCAGGCAGAAAAGTTAGCCTAGTGAGACACTATGGAAAGGAACAGGAGGCCAACGAGAGATCAGCGCTGAACAGCCAGGGCAACAATCCGCAGCCATGGAGACCCAACACAGGTTTATGCCAATCATGTTTAGCCTTTTGCTATGCTGGGGAATTTTCAGGCTATTCTAGGCCCAACAAACAAACATTGCAGGCTGTTCCTATTATACAAGTCCCAAATCCAGGAAGAGTGCTGCACAGGATTGATACTAGCATTCAGGAGTTTCTTCAGGGCTTTAGGGAGATGGCCAAAATATCTAATTTGTTATTTCTATGACATTTTAAACAGATGTGTTTTGCTACAACCCTTAGTACAAAATTCTAAAAGCAATGAACAACAACAATGATAAAACTAGATGGATGAGAGTTGAATTTTAAAATTCAGATGCAAATTAAAGTGTAGCGTTTTTCAGTGTAAAAGACATCACATCATCTCATAGTGTCCTTCCACAGTTGAGGTTAAGACGGTGTGATGGTTAATGTCATGTGTCTAATTGGTAGGGTATGGTTCACAGACACTTGGTCAAACATTACTGTGGATATTTCTGTGGATAAATTAGCATTTAACCTTATGTATTATAAGCAGACAATGCCTCTGCAGTGTGGGTGGGCCTAACTCAGTCAGCTGCAGGTCTTCATAGAATAAAGTTCTGCTTGCAGGCAAAGATGGGGAACTGCAGGCAGTCATCCATTAGACTAGTCTCCAAGGCTTACACATGCTCCTCATAGTTTACCCAAGAGCTCCCAGGCTTGTGAGCCAATTCTATGAAATGATTTTTGTTAGTTTATAGGCATTCTAGCCTCCGCTTTAAGAGAACCACATGTTATGTTCTTGAGGAAATCAGACTACACCCCCTGCACCTCTTTCTGGATTGTTAGAAAGAAAGTCTGCTGTGGCTTTGAAACCCTTCACCGCTCTCTGTAGTTGCAAAGTCAGTTCCACTGTTGCCCAAAATTAAAGGTACCATTTACCTAGTGGGTCCCTCTAGAACACCTTCAGTTTTTGAGTGGTAGGAAATTAAAACCTAGAACATTCAGAAGCAATCACGGGGCTGGAGAAATAGCTCAGAGGTAAAGTGATCCCTAGCCCTGAAAAAGAAAATGTAAAATATAAAAAGATAAGGGCAGAAACTCACATGAAAAAAATAGATAACAGGCTTTAGAAGAGCCTAAGCAGATCTAAGTTTGTATTTTAGGGTGACCCTTGGCAGAGAGAATGCATGCAAAGCACGCATGCACAGTCATATCAGCAAACCCTGGAGAAGAATCTGCTTTTCAGAATTGCTACATCATTAGACTTAAAGATTTAGTTTCAGTAGCAAAAACCAATCCAAAGGCATACAAATGACACGGGGAATAATGACAAAAGGAAAAAAAAAAAAAGCTCCTAAAAAACGTGCTTGAAAAGAATAGCAAGATGATGGGCTTGAAGCAGAACTATCCAAACATGCTGAAGGAACTAAACAGAGACACAGAAATACTTGGGTCTAAGGGAAATTGCAGACGAATTTTTAAAAACCTAAGAAGAAACTCTTTGTGATACTTAATTTTGAATTCTAAATTTATAAAATGGAGAAACAGCTAGAGCAGAGGTTCTCAGCCTGTGGGTTGCGACCTATTTGGGGGATGAACTACCTTTTCACAGGGGTCACCTAAGACCATCAGAAAACAAATATTTACATTACGATTCAGAACAGTAGCAAGATAACAGTTATAAAGTAACAATGAAAATAATTTTATAGTTGGGGTCACAACAACATGAGGAACTGAATTAAAGGGTCTCAGCATTAAGAAGGTTGAAAACCTTAACGAGGTCTACCCTTGCATTGTCTGTATAAGTGTTCCCAGAGAGGGTTAAGCGGAGAGGGAAGCCCCAGCTTAAATAACCTATCATGCGCTGCAGCCCCAGGCTGAACACAAAGGTGATAGGGAGAGGTGAAGCTCAGTGCCAATGCTCCTGGGCCTCTGTTTCTCTGTCTACCAGGACGAGGCTTCCTACCTGTATAGCCTTGCCACCATTTCCTCTACTATGCCTTCAACACCACGGTTGTTTCTGTCTGGTATTTCCTCATAGCCATGAAAGAAAAGTAACTAAACACACTCTTGTGTAAAAAGTACAAGCCAAAAGACTTAAAGATTTAATCAGGAAAGAATCAGTGAGTTTGAAATTTCAATCATGCAAACACAATAACAGTTAAGGGTAACAGAGCCCAAGAATTTATGAGACACCATGGAGAAGACAAAAAGATGCATGGTAGAAATCCAAGGAGAAAACAAAACAAAACAAAACAACAACAACAACAAAAGGGGGTGGGGGAAAGGTTATTCAAAATAACAGCCAAATGTTTCTGAATTCTATGGAAGACATGAATGAACACACGTGGAGATTAATAAACTGTAAGTAAGGTGAGATCAAGGACACTGCTATGCCTCCACCCCTCCAGCAAGACTGCCTGAGACAGTCTTGGAATGGAGTAAGAGAAGTGACTGCAGATACAGGGGTCTATGACAAGATTGTGAGTCCACCTCTCAGCGGGAACTTTAGAGGTAACGAGCTGAAATGTTTAGAATTCTCCTATTCAAAAATTCAGTATCTGCTATTCAGATATTCCGAATTCGACAAAAGCTGGAAGGTTTTGGCACTCTGGCCCTTTCTTGTGGGAAGCTGGAAGTTCTGCTTGTTGTAAAGATCTTACAGGATGACTGAGTTTCATGATGAAATAAATGCCTCAGCAAGCACACAGGCTGAAAGGAACGTGTCTCTATTTCATTTGCTTTGTTGTCATTTTTAGATACAGAATTTCACTGTCAATCTGTGGTTAGCCTGGAACTCTCTATGTAGACCAGTCTGGTCTGGAACACATACACAGAGAGATCCAACTGCCCCTGCCTCTGCCTCTAAATACCAGGATGAAAGGTGTGAGCCACTTTGTGCAACCATACACTTTTATTTTGCCCTAGTCCTAGAATTAGTTAAAAGTTGGCAAAGGAGATACAAGGTTTTCATTTCATTTTTTAAATGTGTGCCTCATTTGGTAGCAAACTGCCCAGAGCAGTACCTTTTACACCCTACCAGTCTGTAACCACTAAAAACAAAGATATTCCTACTTTATAGCCATCAAATTTCCTAGGTTTTAAAACTCATGTGTTTCTGTCATGTAATCTACAAGGCCCGAGTTTTGACAGTGCTACCATTTCTCCCACCATAAACTGGTGGATACTACCTCATGATTTGAACTTTGGTGGGAATAGAGGTATGACACAGGACTCATACTTTCTGGTCAACTGATTTTCAATCTTCTTTTGACCCATCATGTTCACTCTGGCCACTTTACACTTGTCTGTAGACTTCTCCTTCCTAAAGTTTCTCTTTTTCATTTTGTGGACATGTATTTCAAGTCTATGCGACTACCCTATTTCTAATTAAAATTTAACCCTAACATAGGCATCTATTGATAAATTAATTATCACATACATGTCACAACACACATACTATTTTAAAATGATATTTTTATTTATTCTTTGAAAATTTCATATAATACACTTCACACATTCATTTTCTTCTCCCAACTCCCTAAACAGTCAACTTTATATTCTCTCTCTTAATAAACCAATAACAGGAAATCTGTCTAATTTGTGTTAATTGACATCTCCTGAACATAGGGTTTGGATTGTACTTATTTTGATACCTACACATACATTTATCCCTCTTTATGTTTGTAATTCTTTTCTTTACCAGGCAGAAACTTGGCTCCTGTTGTTCTGGTTAATTCCTGAAGATATCAAGGCTGCAGTTTCTAATCTCTACCCTCACCATTATGTAGATTCTGTCTTCACCTCACTTTAGGCCCAAAGACCCACTTGACATCACCGTTACCACCCCTCACAGATGCCTTTCTTGTTCTACTTGGGAACCCAACACTTAATCCCGTGCTACCATGATCAACACCCTCCTACTGTAGACACATTCCTTACCTCTGTCAGGATCTGAACTATGTGCAACTACATCTGTTTTCCATCACTTGCCTGCTCCACCTACTGTTCTGAATTTTTCTAATTAAATTTTTATTTTTTATATTAATTACAGTTTATTCACTGTATATCCCAGCTGTAGCTCCCTCCCTCAATCCCTCCCAATCTCCTTCCTCCTCCTCCTATGCCCTTCCCCCGGTGCACTGATAGAGGAGGTCCTCCTCCCCTTCCCGCTGACCCTAGCCTATCAGGTCTCATCAGGACTGACTGCATTGTTCTCCTCTGTGGCCTAGTAAGGCTGCTCCCCCCTCAGGGGGAGAAGATCAAAGAGCCAGCCACTGAGTTCATGTCAGAGACAGCCCCTGCTCCCCTTACTAGGGAAATCACTTAGATACTCAGTGCTAAGGGCTATCTATATCTAAGCAGGGGTTCTAGGTTATCTCCATGCATGGTCCTAGGTTGGAGTATCAGCACAGGGGTCTTTTCTGAGACTGATACTCTGAATTCTTAAGAAGAAGGAAAGGACACTTCCAGTTTTAAAATTCACCTTCCTCACTTGACCCTAACAAGTGGCTTATTAATGACTAAGTCACAACTTCTCTTTGACCTGCATTATGAGTTAGGGATTTAGTAAAAAAATGGGGCATGTGGATTAATGAGAGATTTAAAGCCATAAACTATTCTGTCATAAGAATGATGTCCAAATAAATCACGAGATGCGTATCTCATACTCCTGTTCTGAAATGCTAAGTGCCCTATTAGAAATGAAGTTCCTCAGGGAAAACCCCACAGGGAGGAAAGCTGGGGCTGCCTTTAAATTGGGTCTCTTTTTCATTTTCTAATCAAGATACCGATTGCTTTTTTCGACATTAGTTGACCTACCTAAAGAAGCTGATCTCCTGGGAGCTCATTTTATTTATTGACTGACCATGTACCCACGACTGCTGATGCAGCTCATTAAAAGTGTTCACCAGTCCACTGAGCTCTCAGCTCTCTAAGGGGTCTGGTGGTTTCTGCAAAAGTGTGTCTCACTTAACAACAAAAATTGTTTTCAGATAGACTATGCTTATGGTTAGTAGTATCGAGCTAAGTCTTACATTTTGTGTAATTAGATTTCTTAGTATTTAAAATAATACGGACTTTGCTGTAGTAACAGTTTATTTATTAGTAACATAAAGACACACCCAGGAATACCGATTTGCATAATTTAACAACCATGTGTCAGATATGTACTAGTATCAAAGCACTTAAAAAGAGATGAAATGCAAATATTCTGATTTTTAAATGGTCTTATGTTTTTGAGAAAATTCATACATGAGTGCTGCATCTATATCACCCCTGTACCTCCCTCTCCTGGCTCCCACTCCTCTTGCCCTTTCCAAATTTTTTAATTGATTGCATTTTTATTGTTAAATGCATATATATGCACAAGTGTATACACATATACACAGTCTATTTAGCTTTGCCACATGTAAAAGAATGAAAGGAAACCCATATCTAACTATCACATGTCACACATACAAACACATACACACACAATTCCAAATGGATCAAAGATCTCAATGTGGAACATGACATGCTAAACTTGCTAGAATAAAGTCTAGGCAGCACTCTCCAAGACATAAGTTTAGAAAAGGACTTTCTGAATTAGGATTCTATTTGTCCAGAAATAAAGGCCAACAACTGACAAGTTGTATCTCATAAAACCAAAAAGCTTCTGTAAAGCTAAGGAAACAATCAATCAAGTGAAAATAAAGCATAAAGATGGAAGAAAATCATTGCCAGTTACCTATCTTGTAGAGGGTTAAAATTCAGAATATATAACAAATTCAAAAGACAAAAACTCAGGAAAACAGATGACACAGTTAAAAACTGAGCTATAGATCTGAACAGAGTTCTGAAAAAAGAAAAGAAAGATGGACAAAATGTCTAAAATATGCTCAATGTCGCTTCCCCTTCTCCCTGAGGGAGGAGCAGCCTTGCAAGGCCACAGATAAGGACATTGCAACCATCCTGAAGATACCTGATAAGCTAGGGCCAGACGAAGGAGAGGAGGACACCCGCTCTCAGTGGACTGGGAAGGGGGCAGGGAGGAGATGAGGGAGGGAGGGGAGGATTGGGAAGGAAAGAGGTAGTGGGTTACAGCTGGGATGCAAGTGAATGTATAAAATTATTTAAAAATAAAAAAATAAAAAATAAATAAATTTAAAAAGTTTAAACAATAAAAAAATAAAATATGCTCAATGTCTTTAGTGATTAAAGAAATGCAAACAAAACTACTTTGAGATTTCATCTTTCCCTAGTCACAATGGCTAAGGCCCAGAAAACAACCTGACCACAAACACTGTTGGAGAAGAGGATTCACTGCTTTTGGAACTCCAAATCGGTATAGCTACTCTGGCTACCAGTGTAGAGAATTCTCAAAAAGCTAAATATAAATCTACCAGATGACCCAGCTCCATTCTTTGGCATATTCCCAAAGGACTTAACATCCTACTCCCCAGATACTCGCTCAGTCATGTGTGTTAAACTTCATTTATAACAGCTAGGGATGGAGGCAACTGAATGTCTTGCCAAAGATGGATGATGCAAATGTGGCACATAGACACTATGGAATAATACTCAGCCACAAAGAAAAATGAGAATGTAAAATTTTTAGGTAAATGGATGAAAGTCAACATGTTATACTGAGTGCAGTTGCCCAGACCCAGAAACACACATTGCGTGTTCTCTTTCCTGGTAGTTCCTGGCCCCGAATGCTTAGATGTAAGTTACATGACCTAGAGTAAGAACCACCTGGTATCTTCAGTGTCCTCTAATGACTCAGAGTACATTTCAGAATACACAAAATTAAAGCAAACTTACTCTAAACCCTTTTGTTCTAAGAAGCAGCCATCTCTAGAGTTTGCTTTACGTATAAAAAGAGGCGTTGCTTCCCGTTTGTGCTTTACTGTATCATAACCTTAATGCTCTCAAGGAACATCGCTACCCACTACCACCACTAAGTTTAAATTCATTAAAAAATTACCCTTCTGACCATTTTGATGAACCAAATCCTGTATCTGTGTACCATGGAGAAGAAATATTATTACTGTGAATAATAATACTAGTGCATTGGACAAAAAGAAAACATTTAATAAACAACTGGCCATATTTTCTAATGATTGATGAACATCTAGAAACAAAATACTCTAAAACCAAAGCTCTCATTTTTTTTTAACTTTTATTAATTATATTTTGTTCATTTTGTATCCCCCCATAAACCCCTCCCTCCTCCCCTCCTAATCCCACCCTCCCTCTCCCTTCATCACAAATGCCCCTTCCCAAGTCCACTGATAGGGGAGGTCCTTCTCTCCTTCCTTCTGATCTTAGTCTATCAGATCTTATCAGGAGTGGCTGCATTGTCATCCTCTGTGGCCTTTACCAGGGCTGCTCTCCCCTCAGGGGGAGGTGATCAAAGAGCAGGCCAATCAGTTCATGTAAGAGGCAGTCCCTCTTCCCATTACTATGGAACCCACTTGGATACTGAACTGCCATGGGCTACATCTGTGCAGGGGTTCTAGGTTAGCTCCATGCATGGTACTTGGTTGGAGTATGAGTCTCTGGAAAGACCCCTGTGTTCAACTTTTTGGTTCTGTTGCAAAGCTTTCATTTTTTTTTAATCCATGTATATCAATTTACAAAGATGTCATATATAATAAGGTTAGCTAGGGTTGGGAGCAAAGTTTGATACAGTGCTTGCCTGAAACATACAAGGTTTACCACTACACAACAAACAAACAAACAAAAACAAAGCAACCATCTTACTCATAATCTAGTAATTTTTTTAACTGACTTTGGAAAATATCTCTAAACATACATTTGTCAAGGTCACTGGCTTATCGGATTTTTCTTTAATGTCTAGAGGTGTTTGCTTATAGTTGCTTTTAAAACATCTTTCTATATATATTATGCATTTTAGAGCATGGGAATTATGAGCTATTAAGTCCAATATCAAGTTTTCCTCTGGGGGTGTCATAGAATGGAGACAGCATTATTTTCTAGGTAGAATAATGGTTCTGTCTATGGAACAATGGAGCAAAATGTTTCATTGTTCTTGCTGTTTTTGACTTTTTTTTTTAGGTGTATATTACAAATAACCACATAAAACCTGCTGTAAAAATACCAACAAGGTTAAGACCCTAGGCTAACTAGATGTGATTATGTGAAAAAAAAAAAAAAAGTTAAAGGACAAACACAGTCAGCTGTGGGTTACCTCATTATGGCCATCACAGCTGGATATTCTGTAGCTCAGGCATGAGTGTGCTAGGCTTTCAGTTGTGTGTGAAGAATCTTTTACAACCCCAGTAGTGTATCTAGGGGTACAGTCGATCTCTGGAAAATGGGACAAAGGCTGTATAGAAATGGATTTATCAGAACTGAGTTGTTACAACCTTCTCTCTCATGTGAGCTGGCAAATTAGAGCCTAACCTGCCTCTGTAACTCTCTTTCTTTGTAACCATGTCCTGTACATGCCCATTTCTACTGTGTTATCATCTGCTTTGCCTTTCTCTTGTCATGTGTTCAAGGTCAATTAATTACACTGTATTCACTTTGTATCCCCCCCTGTGGTTCCCTCCCTCCTTCCGTCCCAATCCCTCCCTTCCTCCACCCTCTGCATGCATTGTCATCTGATAGGGGAGGTCTTCTTTTCCTTCCTTCTGATCCTAGCAGGCCACAGAAGAAGACAATGCTGTTTTGACTTTCAAGTGAAAGTCCTTATTTTACCTTACGCTGCCTGATCATTCAATCAAATTAGCCTGAATTCAGTCATCAACATAGACTGGCTGCACTCAGTTTATGAATCAAGCATTCACTGTCAATCTCATTGCCTCTCAACAGTTTGCAAAAATTCGGGTGAGATAAACAATGCTGTGCAATGCATATTGGGTGGGCATGCTATTCATCCAGACCTATCTGAAAATCAAGCCTGGGCTAGCTCAAAACACATGGGCATTATGACTTGGATTTTACAGTAATTTCTAAAATTAGTAAATTACTTTTGTTGGGCTTCAGTTTCTAGAACACAAAATGAAAGAAAGTTTGTTGATCCTTTTTATATTCATGAACATCTATGGCCAAAGCAGTAATCCTGCAGAACAGAATGAGGCACAGTCATTGTTCTGAAAGACTGCCTATCTACTTATATTTATAAGTATCTTTACTTACCTATAAAGATCACATAATTTTGTGTGATAAAATAAAAAATAAGGAAGTTGACAGGATCCTGAAGCAGAAGGAAAGAAGAGAATGCCTCAAAACAACTCTGACATGCACCAGAATACTGTCACTGCTGCCTCAGGGTTAGGAGTTCCAACACGGCAAAGTGCAGAATCACCTTCAATGGGAAAAGCATCGTCCAGTTCACACACACATTATGAGTCTTGGGCTTAAATATGGTAATTTGCTATGATACACAGTAGAGTAAGTGATTGAATTTTTTGGCTCAATCATGTCACCCAGGACCTCCTCCAATTCTTTCCTTGCTCAGTTGTTCCTTCTTCAGGAGGCACGAAGGTAAACAAGGATCTTTTGGGCATTGTGACAAGATATACAGGATCTCAAAAATATCCCCCCCCCCATGTCCCCTTCTTAGGGGACAGGGAATATTCTTCAGTGATTTTTGAAGAGTTCACCTCATCTCAAAATCCTGGACTTGGACCTGTGTCTCTGCATAAACAATCAGGGAATTCTCAGAACAGGCTTAACAGGCTTAGAGTGATCATCTGGGATGCTGCCTTCCCTGGTAGATAAACTACAAATAAGCATATACATATGTTATGTGGGGCTAAGCTTGGTCACTCAGAAGCCAGGAGCCTCATTCGCCAAATTATCTGAATGAGATTCTGATTTGTTTTCTTCCTTTCAAATCAGAAAAGGCAAGCCTGTTGGAAAGCTATAAAAATCACCCTAGCATATTTGATCTCATTTTGAACCCCAAAGTTTTGAACTGTAAAACCCTGTTTATTGTTTGGTGTGGTTGAGCCCTATCCAAGAACTTTCTGCTTATTGCAAACAGGTGATTATGGTGTGGTTCACCCAGCTCTAGCACACATCTTTAACCCAAGAGCTTTCTGGATATAGCATTTAATAAAGTTAACCCTAGGTCAAGAGGCTGAGCAAGAAACCAGCTGACAGGGATTAAAGAGTAAGGAGGAACTTTGAGTTGAGGGGTTTTTAAGACAGCATGTAGAAGTAGAAGGGCTTTAGCTCTTTGGCTTTAGCTCTCTAGTTTTTGGGCCTTTAGCCTTGCTTTTGTTTTTGTTGTTGTTGTTTTGTTTGTTTGTTTGTACTTTTTCTCCTGGGCTGTCAGTTAATGTAGTGATCTTTTGGGTTTTTTCCCATCTAGACCTGAGCTGAGAAGGAAGGCCAACTGGATGCTTTCTCTGCCTCTCTGAGCTAGCAGGTTTTCACCACCCCTCTTCCCCAATCAGCCTATCCCATGCAGAATTTCAAAAAACATACCAAAATCTACTAGTTTTACTCCACCTTCAGTAGTCAACAGAATGTTATTTCCTTTGACATCACGATGGATAGTTTTGTTGCTATGCAGGTGCTGAAGTCCCTGGAAGGTGGAAAATGTATAATGATTCTTAAAAGTGTAAAACAAAGAAACATTTTTTAGGTGGTGCATTCATACAGAGTCATACCAAACACATGTTAAAATCAGCATCCCAAACAAAATGTTTTGCACCGAGAGAGTCAAATCCAAACGTACCATTTCCAACTTGTACTATATAGAAAGTCACGAAACAAGAGCACACTTCTCAGCTTTTCACCAAAATCTGTTTTTAAATCACTTTATTTATGTATTATTTATCTATTTATGTGCACATGTGTGTCTGTGCATGTGTTTATGAACATGTGCATATTTGTGCATGAGGACGTCAGAGGACAACTTGTGAGAGTCAGTTCTCTTCTACTATGCCGGTTCCAGAATTCAGCTAGGTCGTCATGTCTGGCAGCAAGCACCATTATCTGCTGAGCCATCTTGCTTGCTCTCCAAAGTCATAAAACATGTTGCAAATGAAAAACATAACTACTAGAAATTTTCTACCGTTATTTATAAAAATTTGAAGAAATCGGGATCCTATCAATGCAGACAAAGTTGGCTTCCACTGAAGAATCAAAATTGTCTATGCTAAATATTCAGGTTTCACATGAGCTTGCACTCATCATACTAAGTAGTAATAGTTTTCTGAAAATGGGATCCACATTTTTATTCAGTTAGAACTACCACCTAGTTATTGCACAAAGAATTCAAATGGCCTTACCATTAGTGCTTCATGTAAAATATATGCAATTATAGGCTCGCTCATTCTTTCTCCCCTCTTCAGGAATCCTTTCACAAGATCAGTCACAGATCCTCCATTGCACAGCTGGAAATGAGTGAGTGCATCGAAGGACGTTAAAATTAACACAATGTGTTTGTTAATATAATCTTGTATTTATTACAATTTATTCACTTTTTATTTCAGCTGTAGCCCCCCTCATTTCCTCCCAATCCTTCCCTCCTTCTTTCCCTCCCTGCCTCCCTCCCTCATCTGCTCCCATGCCCCTTCCCCAGTCTGCTGATAGGGGAGGATCTTCTCCCTTTTCATCTGACCCTAGTCTATCAGGTCTCTTCAGGGCTGTCTTTCATAATCTTCCTCTGTGACCTGGTCAGGCAGCTCCTCCCTCAGGGTGAGGTGATCAAAGAGTCAGCCACTAAGTTCATGTCAGAGACAGCCCCTGCTCCCCTTTTAGGGAGCCTATTTGGATACTGAGCAGCCATGGGGTACCTCTGTGCAGGCGGTCCAGGTTATTTCATGAATGGTCCTTGATGGGAATATCAGTCTCAGAAAAGACCCCTGGGCCCAGATTTTTTTGTTCTGTTGTTCTCCTTGTGGAGCTCCAGACCCTTCTAGGTCTTTCTATCTCCCCTTTCTTTCACATGATTCCCTGCACTCTGCACAAAGTTTGGCTATGAGTCTCAGCATCTGCTTTAGTACCCTGCTTTGTAGAGTCTGTCCGAGGCCCTCTGTGGTAGGATCCTGTCTTGTTCCTAATTTTCACCTTCTTCTGATGACTATCTTTTACAGCTCTTACTGTAAAAGGTTTTCTTTTTTAAACTTTAAAAAAAAATAATTTTTTATTAGTTTACAGCTTATTAACTTTGTATTCAGTTGTAGCCACCTCCTTCATTCCCTCCCAATCCCACCCTCCCTCCCTTATCTCTTCCCTGCCCCTCTCTAAGTCCACTGATAGAGGAGGTCCTCCTCCCCTTCCATCTGACCCTAGCTGATCAGGTCCCTTCAGGACTGACTGCAATGTCCACCTCTGTGGCCTAGCAAGGCTGCTCCTCCCTTGGAAAGGGGGGTGGGGAGGTCAAAGAGCCAGCCATTGAGTTCATGTCAGAAACAATCCCTGTTCCCCTTACTAGGGAACCCACTGGGATGCTGAGCTGCCATGGGCTACATCTGAGCAGGGGTTCTAGGTTTTATCCATGTGTGGTCCTTGGTTGGAGAAACAGTCTAGTTTTCTTAAAATGTTTCAAAAAATTGTTCTAGTATCCTGTTGTAAGCTGTCTCCTAAATGACTCTCATTATCTTCATGATGTCACAAATGAAAATAGATTATTCTCACATAGGACTGAAACTAGAATGCAGTTTTCGTCTAAATTAATTTTCAGAAGAGATTCTTCTACTTAAATTTAAGGCTAAGAATTGTGATTTTACAAATTACTCCCCAATTTAGGACATAGACCTCAAAAGCTATACTGACTTCTGATATTTCAATTGATATAAATCAACAGTGTCAATGGATATACACTACTTTAAATGTGAACTAATTTAAAAAGAAACAAACGTCCTTTTAGGCAAAATTGATAAATACATGGAAGATGACAAATAAAACTCTAGGCAACAATATTGTATTGCCTCTGCTCTCCAGAACCTCCTTCTCTGCACACAAGCAGGGAGAATCTGAATAGACAAGAAGATTATGATGGAGAAACTTTCAATAACTGGGCTCTGCAAAGTTAGGTAACTTTAAGTAGTACTGAAAACTTTCAAAGGAGGCATCCCATCCTCAGTACATACCTACAATGATACAGCAGTGGATATGAGAAGAGAGGTCACTGGGTGACTGTCCTCAACCAAGACAGCATCACAAGGATGCTTTGACTCTGTAAGTCCTCGATCCCCTGAAGTTATATAGTAACGACTCTGCCTTCAACCTTTCCCCAGCCACGGATCCTGTCTGTGGTCTCCGCGCCCCAGCCTTGATCCACTGCTCCTCCCTTATCATCTCCCTCCCAGCCATCACTTCCTGGCATCACCGGCCTTTGTAAGTTTAGCCATTTTAGTAAATATCCGATAGTATTTCTTTCTGCTTTTAGCTTAACTTTCCCCAAAGTCCTGGGATGTAGCTTCTAGAGTACAGACTTGGGAGTGTTTGAGAAATGCAGGTGGTCTGCATGTAGTTCCGTGTCCCCTGTTACTGTAAGGAATTCTCTGCTTCTCTGGTTTTTATTGATGTTTAGCTTAATAAACACTGCATTGATGAATGTTTTACACTAGCTTAAAAAAAGAAAGAAGAACCCTGTGAAATATCTTAAAAACCACTGGTTTCATTACCTTCTTTTTGGAGGCCATCCTTCCTCTGCTCTGTCCCCATGCACAGGATGGAGACCCTAATTCTGGTGAGCAGGCTGCTAACGCCATTCTCACTCAGGCTTGTTCATTAGGAATAGGGCACAGAGCCAGAAGAGACAAGCTGAGAGTAGAGGTTGTTTCCTTGTTCAAGAAGCAGGCACCTCTACAAGACATGTGGTTCCCTGCTCTTGCTGGCAGCTCTGAAACAGAGGACCTGGAACCAGAGGTTTTTGCCCAAGGGCGGCCATAAGAACAGAAGGCTGCAAAGCCCTCCCCAATGTTCCTGATATTATTTGGGAGAGAGTAAGAAGTCCAAATCTAAGAAAACTTTTGAAAATAGTGGTGATTCTGATAATTTCAAGGTGCTGTTCAACTCTGTGAGAGCAGCAGGCTTGCTACAGACTATGTAGTTCAGTAGGCAAGATCAAAGAAACGGCTAAGAGCTCTGCTGGGGTCCTCAAAGACCACTCAAGAAACTGTGCCTACATTCAGCTGATCAAACTGTGAAGCAATTCTTTGCTCCAGAATATTGATGAAATCTGCAGAGGAATCAGCAGACAGTTAGTGTAACTCAATAGCTTGGTGTCACACAGAGGTAGACTGGCTTAATAGAAAAATCAAAGAAAGATATAGTTAAGGCTCAGCCGGTAAAGTGCTTGCTTTGCAAGTACGGAGACCTCGGTCTGGTTTCCAGAACCAATGCACAGGTGGCTGTGGTAACACACGTGTGCAATCCCAACAGAGGGGCAGTGGAGTCAGCAAGATCCCAGGGCCTTGATGACCTGAGCCTCTCTGGCGCGTCCCAGACTCACGAGAGACCATGTCTCAACAAAAGAGATAGACAGAGCCTAAGACATAGCACCTGATATGCCTGGCTTCTGAAGAGCTACACACTCAGATGCACACCCACACTACATGCACACTCCCCAACCCAAGGAGGTAGGAAGAAGTGCCTGTCCCTGCTGATAACTGTGAGCATGGCAAACCAGTGCCCTCTAAGGAACAATAAGAGGGGAATCTGTTTTCTGAAAACAGTTTCATTGCTGTCCCTCAGCAAACAAGTCCAAACAGCAGGCACACCCAGAGAATAAGCATTTAGAATTCCTACAACGGGTTATCTAAAAATGTCCAGCCTTCAATCAGAAACTAGGAGACAAAGGAAGCAACAAGAAAATGCTACTGTATAGACATAAAAAAAAAAAAAAGCAGCAGGAACTGTATGTGAAGATGTACCTAGCAGACAAAGACATGAAAGCAGGAATTAAAAAAAAAAATAATGTGTTTAAATTCTAAGGGAAAACATTCGTAAAGTAAGGAAGGATTGATGCTAATGCCAAATAGAGAATATTAAAGCAAAAGAGTTTTTAAAACTTTGATTATAAATGCATCATTTTCTCCTTCTCTTTCCTCTCTCCTTCCTCCCATGCATCCCTTTCCTGTTTGCTCTCTTTCAAATTCATGGTCTCTTTTAATTGAGGCTGGCTTAGAGTTCAAAGTTTCAGTCCTTTAGCATGGCGGGAAGCATGATCACATGCAGGCAGACATAGTGTTGGAGAGGTAGCTGAGAGTTCTAAGTCCATTTCCACAGGCATTAGGAAGAGAGAGTGACACTGGGCGTGGCTTGAGGATCTGAAACCTCAAAGCCCACCCCTAGTGACACAGTTTATCCAACAAGGCCACACCTCATAATAGTGCTAATTCCTGTGGGCCTATGGAAGACATTTTATTTAAACCACTACAATGCCCGTTTTTATTTTACCTTAATTTGTGACTATTTTAGCTGGTTCCAGAATTCAAAGATGACATCATTTTACTCTTCACAGATGTCATTCCAGGACATCTGAGGAAACACCATTGGTCACCTTGATCTGAGACTACAATGTAAAATGTGTCCTTTCTGCTCTGCTCATAATTCTCTTCAGCATCAGTTTTTCGCATTTTGATTATGATGAATCTTACTACAGTTTTCTTAGTTTACTCGATTTCCATGTGGGCAATTGTGATATTCCAGTATTCAAAATACACTCATCTTTTCTCTCACATATCTCATCTAAAGTTAAGCTCAATTGTTGTGATTTATTTTTTCATAGTGATTGCTGTTTCAGTTCTAGAAGTTCCACTTAGTTTTTTTACAGTTTCCATTTATTTCAGTATTGTTGATTTTTCTTTAAAATTTTACATTCATAACAGCATTAAAGTTCTAACTTCCTAATTCCAGTGCCTCTTTCTATTGATCATATTTTCTTTTGACTGGTTCACATCTTTCCTGTGTTTTCACACATACATACATACATAACACATATTTATGTACACATATATACACACATATACATATATGTATACTTATGTGTACATACATAAGTATATATACATGTATAACTTAATACTGCAAATGGACATTAAGTTATATACATATATAATCTAATACTGCAACTGGACATTGTTAATGATGTGTTATTGAATTTCTGGATTTTTGCTGTTTTATATGAATGAGCACTGAATTTCATTCCAGAATATATCTAATAAACATATAGATTAATTCAAGTCTTCTAGGGAGCTATTCTTTTAAGGCTCACTTAACCTTCCCTCTATAGTGCAACCTTTCTGGGATCCCTAGTAAATGCTTCATGAAGTGGAAATTTCTGGTTTCTTTAAGACTGAGTTTTGTCATGTGATATTTTGCTGCAAGCTGGGCACATGATGTTTTGCCCAGGTTGGTTTGTGAAAGGGCACGTGATGTTTTGCTGTGACCCCTCACATGCAAAAGGCATGACTTTGGCCATCTGAGATCATCCATGGGTTGACTTTGAGAAAAGGAGATCTATAGAGGCCCAGGCAGACTGAGACACCACTTTTTGGATTGACATCACAGTGTTGATCTTCGTGCTTCAACGCTTAACTTTTCAGAGAGAAATATTCCAGAGAGCTTCTCTGGGCAATCCAACTTGGTCTTGCAGCTTTCGATGACTTCCTGTTGCTACTTCCTGTTGGCCTTTGGACTGGACTGCTGCTATCCTAATGACTGAGTCTGGTAATCCCCTAATGAGTCATCAACCCTGATCACCAGGAAGTAGATACAAGAGGCCTACAGCCCTGCTCCTTATTAATCTCCTACCTAAGGTTTTGGTGGGTTGGAAGGGAGGTAAAGGTGATTAAAAACCCTAAACGAAGTAGGTTTGGTGAAGCCTACAGCTTCAGATGCAGACAGGGAGAACCTGAGCACCTCCCTAGGCAGCAAACTCATCCTGTGCAGATTGCAACCTTGCACCAACTCCTCCTCTGGTTTGTTCTCCGCCCAACACCTTCAAAGGCTCTTCTAGTCAAAAAAAATTTTTGCATACATTTAATTACATACAATCTTTTCTTTTGGGAGGCAGATTGCTGCAGAGCCTCCCCTTATCTTTGATCTCTAATCATGGACGACCTTCTAATCTTTGCAGTGAGGCAGAATTGCTTTGATCTCTGAGGTAGCTGCTTTTCTCATCACTGTGATAAAATATGTGACAGAAGCAGCTTCAGGGAGGAGGTTCGTTTTGGCTCATGGCTCAGAGGGCGTGTTCAGTCTGAAAAGAAAGACAAGGCTGGTAGCATGGCTTCTCATTTGGTACCACAAGAAGCTAATGTTCTGCAGAAGAGGTGGGTGGAGACATAATCCTGAAGTACCCCACTCACCTGACTTAGTGGTGTGTATCTTCCAGCTAAGCCTTGTATTAAAACAGCTGTTCTTAACTTGTGGGTCATGACCCCATTAGGGGTTCACATATCAGATATTTATATTATGATTTATAATAGTAGCAAAACTATAGTTATGAAGTAGCAACAAAAATAATTTTATAGTTATAGATTATAATGTTGCAACATTAGGAAGATGGGGAACCACTTTTTAACGGTTTCACAACTTCCCTATAAAGCACGACCAGCAGGAAGCAAAGTGAGCTTATGGAGGGATTTAACCGCCATCTCTGAGCCACCTCCTAGGAAATGCCTTTCTGGGGACTAACTATGGTGTAGGGCTTGTCTCTAAAAATAAAAGTGACCTTTATAATGTTTCACACTTTCGCACTGTTTGAAAGATGCTTTATTTATGTCCAGTTTTGCCAGCATTCTGTTTGTGTATTTGAAGATTGCATGAAGACACAAGAGCTATCACAGCCAGAAGCAGAAATCTCTGCTTATTTCTCTGCAGACTGGCGAACCTGGAAGTGTGCTTTCTAGAATTTCCTTAGATAAGAGTCATCTGAATATTCATTTAAAAATAGCTGTAAGCTGGGCGTGGGAGCACACACCTCTAATCTCAGCATTTGGAAGGCAAAGGTAGAAGGCCAGCCTGGTAAATACAGCGACTTCCAGGGGCTACATAATAGAGACACTGCCTGTCTCAAAATAAAATAGCTTCCAAATTTCATTCAAACAATTTCTGCTTCATTGGTACAATGGGCCCACACTTCTAAACCTCTAGTCTAGAGGATACTACAGAGCTCCTGCAGCCGTTACTCTTTTCTGTCAGCAAGTTGAGATGACAGGCCTCCTTTGTTCCTTCTTGTCAAGGAACAAAGGCCTTCTTGTTCCTTCTTCTATTTTATTCTCTATTAATATCTCTATACAAGAATTAATTTTAGCTTTAAAATCATCTTCCCACCACTATCTAGTGATCTCTAATGTAAGTTTATCTTGATCCCTGCTGAAAACTGAGAGCCTACCATCATGGCCAGGGCAACGTCAAAGGTCATAATTCAGGAAGCAAACAATGGCTAGATGTGATTTCTTTGTGTACACAGTAACAGGTCAGATTTTCCTACTGTAAAGAAGGGGTCTGCTCAAAGTGTGACGTTTCAATAAAATTAATAGAATGTATTAATATATTAATTTATAAATGTCACAGAGATGATGAACAGTTATGGAAACAGATGCCACCCAGGAGCCATTTCCTAATTGTGCTCACATACTGTGTGACACATCCTGTGACTCTTCTAGTATGAAACCAATGCTTTAAGAGTATAATTGGCAACTGATATGGGGGGATGTATTTTGGAAACTCCAATCACTAAATCCAAATACAGAACAGTTTTCTAACTCCAAGGTGCTTTAACATTCCAGGGGAAACACACTACACATTAGGACTTGACAACCAAAAGCCTATAACAAAGGAAAGTAATTTATCAGATGAAATACTTTGATGCACAGAAAGTATTAATCTATTAATTAGCAACACAGCTCCTGAAACAACACTCTAAATTGGCACACTCCTGTGCAAGCAGCAGTGGCTTTGGCAAGTGCTGATGTATACAGCTGGAAGGACAGTGAGACTCATATATGTTATTTACGCATTTTTAGGATAAAGAGCATAAAGGAGAACACTAGGCTGTTTTCCCATCTTGCTCTTTAAACAAACCTTAAGCGAAATGACTGCAGGTAATTGCTGTCTATTCTGTTGCAGACACATGAAATAATAGCCTTTTAGAGGAGAGCTGGGAATGGTTTTTCAGCCCTGGGAGTGTGAAAGGAATCATGCTGTCAGTCTCTGCTCTATTGCAATTGTGAGCTGCCACAGGGAAGAAAGAACAATGCCCAGCTACCAGAGGAAGGAAGGAGCCGGCTTCCACTCCTGCCCTGCTTCCTGACACTGAGGAAAGACTGCCCTGACTTTTTAACCCCTTGAGTTACAGAATAATTAATGTGTTAAAAGTCAACAAATAGAAAACCCACCTTCATATGTTGCCTTCATCATCCTGTTTTTTTTCCTGTCTTATGACAGACCTTATATTACTTTCTAGACGTAAATAGAAGAAAAACCAGAAAACAATAATGCATCTATGAAGACTGCTTCAATGAACTACAATGTCTATTTGAGAGGCTTTGTAACTATTTACTGATTTTTTTGCGCTTTCAAACACCACCTGTAATTGCTAGTCTTTGATCTCTTGAAAGGGATATAATTTCAAAGAGAGAAATTGCTGTAATTGGAAGGCCATGAAAGAAAGCGGCGCCACTATTACAAATGGCCAGATCAGGCTGACTGGGATGAAGCAGAGCAACTGGGCAGTGCCTCCATGGAGGAGCAATTAGCACAGCGATGCATGAGGGCAGACGAGCTCTTTTAATGGAAGGATGCCCTGCTCTGAAGTTTGGCACTATTATGGCTGAAGGCACACTAGGCAAATGTCTCCAGAGTCTGGGTTTAAATGTGTTCATTCAGCCTGGGAAGGGAAGTCATAGTAAAATCTTCGGTTTTCTTTTGTGCTCAGCAGCAGAGGATAAATGGGAACAATTTAAGACAGTATGACTGTTATGTTGCTCTCCTGGTTTGGATGATAAGAATATTCAGAAACCTTACTCAACTTGCCCCTTGCCATCCTTTTCCTTAGGGACCTCAACATTAGACAATAGGGGTTAAGGAAACTCCAGGTCAAAGGTGGCATTTATGTCTTACTCAACAGGACAGACAGAAGTAAGATACTATATAATGAGGTATGGTGAAAACAAAATCACCTGCTCTGCCTTTATATACACATCACTATAAATAATAAAATATAGTGTGATAGTAAAAACCTCCACAGGTGTTTCATAGACAAAAGACAAAGCAGGAGTCACAGACTAACCTGACTTCCCCCTTTTTATGAAGAAGTTTCGTCTAAGTGAAACTGCTTTCACTAGCCTGGGAACCTTTAGACTCAGAATGAACATACAGAGCAGTCAAATGAAAGCATTTCCTAAAGAGTTTATAAACTGGGGGAATAAACTGGATGAAAATAAAGGAGTGATAAAGTTGAAAAATAAAATAAAAAACAAACAAACAATGAAAAAATAGCCTGCCCTTGCAAGATGTAGAGAATTTCTATTCCAAAAATTTCAGTTCTAGATTGAAACTGAAGTGGAAAAAGTTATCGTGGTGAGAAACCACTGCAGGCCTTTATCTAAGCTGGCATGGCCTTCCCCACCTGGCAGGCTGACGGAGCCTGTGGGCTGTCATGCACAGCTCAGATCCAGCCCCTCCAGTACACGCCTTATTTATAGGGACTCGCATTAAAAGCTGAGAGTTATTAGCACAATTCTTTGGGTAACATCACCCCTCTTTGTCCAGTCATTAGTTATATTCATGCAAAATAATTTATTTGGGCTTTATTATGAAAAGAGGCGTAATTGGCAGTCATTATGTAGCACAGGGTATTGATGCCACAGCCAATTTTGTAAAATGTGCCTGTAAGGAGCACCTGCACCATTCACATTTCTAAATCAGGTAATTGTACTTCTAGCCACTTCTGTATATAATGTAATTAGTATAATTTGCATATTCAAATTACAATAATTATATCCAGTTTACTAACTTTTCACTTTCTTTATGCTCACCCCAACTTTGTTAGTTCAGCTAGATCAGATTGTTGAAATTTATACTACTTACTTTTCTCATTATTGTAGTATTTTTCTCGTTATTATTGTAATACCCAACAAAAAGCAGCTTAAGGGAGGAGGAGCTTATTTGGGCTCACAAGGTAAGGGAACATTTTGGCAGAGGCAGCTGGTCACACTGCACCTTCAGTCAGGAAGCAGAGAGTGATGGATGCTGGTGATCCCCTGGCCTCCCTTCTCATTCACTCTGGGAGCTCCAACAACGGAGAGTGCCTTCCACATTGAAAGCAGAACTCTCTACAGTTAACTCTCCTCTGGAAACACCCTTACAGACACCTAGAGTAATGTTTTTCAGGGGACCCAAAATCCAGTCATGTTGGCAATAAAGTGTCATCATGGTGATATTTTCCTAGTTGGCATTATTATTTTCTTCCAAGTCATTTAGGAAAATGTTTTATATTTCCATCTGATAGTAAGCATATGGACAAAGATCAAAGAAACCTCTAAGTCCCTACTAATTCATTATGCCAGAAAGCACTCCATTTTGGCAGTTTAATCCATTAAGACAGTTACAGTGTAATCAGAATAGAAGTTTGACAGGCTAAATGATCTTATTTAGTAGTTTTTGAGCTTTGGACAGAATGTTTCCTTGACCATACAGATCCTTATCAGCCAAAGAATCTAGATCTCTATTTCACTGCCAATCTCTTTGTAAAGCTAAACACAGATTATTGAAAGTATTTGATGTGTATACAAATTGCATTCAAGACTCATACAACATAACAGCTCAGATATAAGATGGAAAACTGAGGTAAAGCCTCTAAAAAATTCTTTACTGATGTAAGAAAGAAATGGTTTATATTTGCAATATGCATTCTATTACTTGGGTAATTAAATTTAGATGAATAAAAGTTTAGCTTTGTTTAGTATATAATTTAAATTAAGATAGAAACCTATCTTATAGTAAAAAGTATAAAGTATAGCTTTGAAACAGTAAATTGTCTAATTCTAAGGAGCAATGATTTAAATTTTATAAATGTCATATAATGTTTCTTAAACATTTCTTAAAATACAATATATTTTTGAAGGTTTTGTAATATAATTAAAGGTTGTAGGTGAGAGACTGGTTAATTTCCTCTTACTCATGATATCTATTTAAATGCCAATAAAGGAATAAAAACAATCTAAGACACAAAGCAAGCAGAAAGCAGGTGAGCAATGGGCCAGATTCCAACTCTTAGAATATGGAATCACGTCTGCAGGTCAGGGCTGATGTAAAGAAGCAGAAGCTACCAACTGAAGGCTCTCCAAAGTTCCTCGGTGCTCGCCAAAAGAGATTAGCCCACATAGTGCCAGGCAAGGAAGGCGGAAGGAAAGGCAAGAGTCAGAAAACAAAGGATAGTCTGGAAGTGTCCAGCCATCAATCCGGCCACCCTCTCATCCAGAACAGCAAGTATCAGCACCCGGGAGCCCGCCTGAGCCTCATACAGGTGGGTAAGAGACTGGCTGGGCCTCCCGCTCCCGTAGAAGCACCAGCAGGAATCAAGGGCACTGGTCCAGTGGCGAACATGAATGGTGCGTATACTACTACGTACTACCACTCTACATGGGTCATGTAGAGAAGCAAACTTGGGAAGGGGAGGCCAGCTATCCAGGAACATTCCCACGTACAAAGGCAGCAGAGAAACAGCAGAGGCCAGATGCAGGCACACCTCCAGACTTGGCAGGAGCACACACGGTCTCAAGGTTGAATGGGCCGTCTTGCCAATGTTCAAACGGTACCATTGAGACTACAAAGGGTCAACCACAGTTCTCTATGTGCAGCATCACAGCACATCAACAGCACAGACCTGGACAGGACAAGGTGGTCCCAGTAAGGTGGGTCGACATTTTGACTTTATGTTACCAGCTCTTTGGACTGCCTGATTTTGATGTTGTCAGTTGTTATTAATGTGTCTGGTTTTTCTTTCAGTTTTTGATTTGAAGACAGAGTCTCTCTATATTGCACTGTTTAACTTTTTAATAAATTACTGTCTGTAGTATGTTTATTCTAGCAGCATAAAGACCAGCTATCCCAAGAAAATAAATACATATTTACTAGAAACAACGAAATTCTGATACTGTAATTAACACAGAAAATATTATGCTGCTACTTAGTCAAATGAAGACTGTGGTCAGAAGACAATTTTCAAGAATTGGTTCTCTCCTTCCACCATGTGGATTCCAGTTATCAAATTCAGGCCATTAGGCTTGTTGGAAGGACCGCTGCTTTCTGCTCCATCCTGCCAGCCCAAAAGCAACTTTTAAAAATTCCCTATAGTTTCTGTTTAAATTAACGATTACTCGACTAATGAAAAATTGAAATCTAGTGCCTGCAGTCAGTCACCTTAGGGAGAGGTGGGATCTTAGTAACCCTTAGAGCAGACTGCCCAGTATCAGAAAGCACACTCTAAAGAGCATTCTTCCCTGCTGCCCATGGCCGTTTACTCAGACAACCATTTGGAGAACGTTTTTTTCTCCATAAAAGCAGATGTTTAGTTCTGTAGTTTAAGTCATTAGCTTTCAATAAAGATAAAAAAAGAACACAGCTATTTCTAAGGAGCCTTCACTTAACATTACTGCCCTCTTATACCCTAGCCCCAGTCCAACTTGTCCTTCCTTCCTTCCTTCCTTCCTTCCTTCCTTCCTTCCTTCCTTCCTTCCTTCCCTCCCTCCCTCCTTCCCTTCTTTCTTCCTTCCTTCCCTCCCTCCTTCCCTTCTTTCTTCCTTCCTTCCCTCTCTCCTTCCCTTCTTTCTTCCTTCCTTCCCTCCCTCCTTCTCTCCCTCCCTCCTTCCCTCCCTCCTTCCTTCCTTCCTTCCTTCCTTCCTTCCTTCCTTCCTTCCTTCTTTCCTTCCTTCCTTCCTTCTTTTCTTCCTTCCTTTTTGAAACAGGCTTTTTCTGTGTAACACTTGCTGTCTTGGAATTTGCTCTGTAGGCCAAACTGGCCTCCAACGCATAGAAATCCACCTTCCTCTGCCTCCCAAGTACTGGGCTTAAAGGTGTGTGCCACCATCACCCACCCAAATAAGTTTTAAATTATATATTACAATGAAATTCCCTTGAAACTTGCTTTTCTGTATGACAAAAATTATCATAGTTTCTTTAGTGTTTTATGATGGACTCATTTTCTTTTAATTTTCAGTGGTTTTTATAGACTTTTAATTTCCTGATGTGTCTAAGATGCCAATGCTTAAATTGGTACAAATATTATACTGAGGACATCAGCAGCAAGCAACACACTATAAACAGGTTTTGCATACTGTAGATGTGACATAAACTTGTATGATGACAAATCACATCATACAAGCAGCGCTGAGCACTCACCTCAAGAACCAGCCATAGCTTATCTCCATTTACTTTGTCCTTCTTAAAGTAAATCCCATAGAATCTGACCACATTTGGGTGGTCAGAAAGTGTTCTTAAGATGTTATACTCTGCTTCAATCTCTTCATCAATATCCTGGGTTAAAATGGGTCATAAAAAGATGATTATCAGAAAACCCAAATGATGCTAATAAAATTATATTAAGATACTAAATAGGGAATTCTAACTTCATTAAAGCAAGCTTATAGTCATGGGTACCCCATTTTGTAATGCAGTATTGAAATCTCTCAATACACTGTTGAGTTTATTATTTTGTACTAATTCAATTTGTCTCAATATGCATTAACTTAACCGAATTTTAAAGGGGATAAATAAAGGTTATTATTGTGTGCAAGTGGAGAACTCCTCCAGATTACTGATTTGATTGCAATGATAAAGACATCAATTTATAATAAAAAAATAAGACTGAAAAGTTAGTTTCTTTTTTTGTTTTGTTTTGTTTTAGAGCACAAATTTCTACTTAAAATGGGGCTAAATCATGTGATACAGTATAAGGTTAAATTAACTAACAGCTTATCCACCAGGAGTGGATTGAGTTGATGTCTTAATAAAATGCTGGAAACCCATTTGGCCGTTTCTAGAACTCCGTGTCTCTATGGGCCAAGTTGCAGACAGTAAGAGAACATTTTAGTGGTCCTCCTCTAACAGTCATGGTTAATGCCTTTGTTGTTTCACTACAGAGTCACCACACTACAAGAAAAATGTTTAAGTTCTCAGAAATTAGGCTCAGTTCAGGGGAAAACATAGGTCTATATGCTAAACCTTCCATCTTCCAGCCCTGCTCTTGTCATCCTTTCCTTGCAGAGGATCAAAACTCAGAATTTTGACAAACATACAAAATACTAAGGCTTCTTCATCTTAAAAATAGATTCTAGCATTTGTTTTTAAAGTGTGGGTTTATTTAAATTTCTTTAAGATGTAATTTATTGGCCATGCTTTATTTTTCTCTGACTTGTTACATGATGGATGAAGAATAAATAATTTTTAGGAAAGTGTATATGTTTTATGACAAGAATAAAATCAGCAAACTATCAAATTAATTACTATAATTGTGAATCTTTCATTAAAACACAGTAGAAGGCTGGAGAGATTGCTCTGTTGGTAAAGTACTTCATTCACAAGTCAAGGGACTTGATTCTGATGCTCAGGACTCAGTAAAAATGCTGGGCCCAGTTGTGTGCACCTGCTCTCCAGCACTGGGGAGGTGGACACCGGGAGCCCTGTGCTTGCTGGCCAGCCCATCCTGCCTCACTGGTAAGCTACAGGCCAATGTGATGAAAGGAAACAGGAAGTGTTCCTGAGATGGCCAGAGGTGTCCTCTGACCTCCACATGCTTCTTTTGTCTATCTCTATCTCCTCTCCCTCTCTCCCCATCCCTCCTTTCATCTAATATTCCTTCCCCTTCTTTCTCAAAAAATATTTAAAAATCCTGCTTTTCAAGTGTCGTAAGAACATCATAAATGAATAAGTTGTGGAAATGATCATGTGTGTCATAAGCTATTTGCTCTTACCAATGAGGAAAGGAGTGGGAAAGATACATTAATTTGGGGACTGTGTTGGGATTGGTCTGAAGTGTTTGTTTTCTGTTGCTTTTTTGTAAATTCCCACCCTAACACCAAAAAGCTGAAGGAAAAAGTGCTGCCCCTCTGGCACAACACAGCTTGTGTTTCTTCGCTGTGAGCATGTTGCCAATCAAGTGAGTCTGGAGTCTCCGTCCCCATTCTCTCCTTCCAATGTGTCAGAACTCCCACTTTAAAGTCAAGCTTCCTTCCCCAATCCTCTGCTAAAAATAGCATGTAATGTCACAGTTATAATGGTTTTAGCACAGATAAATTATCAAAAAGACCACCCCTAAGATGAATAAAGAACAGGTAGTTTTGTAGGAGCCTCTGTTAGTGGACAAGCCATGTCAAGGTATCAGAACTGCACTGTCCTTGATACTTTGTTATTTCTATCATGTCACACTTCTACCATGAGTCTCTTAATAAAAGAGACCTTCAGTAGAATGTGGGGAGTATAGGACTGTGACCTTATGTAGCTCGCTCGTGTTCAATGGAAAACTTATTTCTAGGAGGCTCGGATATTCCCAACTTGCTAACTCTTGTTCTTAGAAAGCAAGCCCGGAGTGGGGTACAGTTCAGTGTAGGGGACTGCTGCTGGCGACTCAACAGAGAGCAACAGGACTGCACCTCACACTCACTTTTCCGTGAGGAGCGTCACCCTGATAAACCCACATAATTTCTGCTATGGATATGAAAGGGTTAGACTAACTCTGTAACCTATATGTCTTCTAAAGCCTATAGTTTTGAGTTTTAGGTTCAGGTTAAGCTAAAGCCTCTTAGTACCTTTCCAGAGAATGGAGGAATGTGACCCTATCTGTGAGGACAGATAGAAAAAAAGCGAGCAAGCAATGACCTTCACTCAGCAAAAAGAACGACCAGACCCTTGTCTTCGAGATAATGTTTCTTAGCAACCAACCCAGATGGCCCCAATTCTTCTTCTGAGTAGTTCCTGACCTCCAGCCAAGAGCCCACAGCCCTAATCTTCAAGGATGAGCTAACCACTCCCACCTTCAATTGCAGCTGCATCCACACTTGGCAGGACTGGTCAAGCTTGAGCACCTAGGACTAACCAATTATCTTACTTTATAGCTTCCTCATCCAATCCTAAATTGCCAAAATTGCAACTTCAAATTTCCCGCAATTTTTCTTTTAAAAATCTAAGGCCTTTGTCTCCCAGTGCCACTCTTTGCTGACCGGCAGGGGTGACCCCATTGCGCAATGGTTAAATTAAACCTCTTGCTTTTGCAATGAGTCGTAGCCTGTGGGAGTTTCTGGGAAGGGCGTGATCTTGAACTCCTGAGCTATGAGACCCCAGGTCTTACAGATACTCGTAGGCAAATGTGAAAATTCTCTTATCTGAGAGAAATTCAATATTTTTTCTCTATGAAAAACTTCATTAACAACGCCACTTTTAAACATTATTTTTAATTTTTTTTGGAATTTCATACATAAGTACTATACATATACATATACATATACATATACATATACATATACATATACATATACATATACATATACATATACATATACATATACATATACACAATCTACCTCTCCCTCCTTCAATTTCATGTCCTGTATCCCCCTATTCCCTCTGAAATTCACGAGTTCTCCTCTCCTTACAGCTACACACACACACACACACACACACACACACACACACTTGTGCATTTAGTGTTATTCCTGTCTATTTCGGGCTGACCACCTGGAATTGGTAGATCCTCATCTACCAGGGGGCTCATTCCTGGAAAAGACTGATTCTCTCTCTCAGAAGTCAATAATGGCCTGAAGCTCTTCATCCAGGGGTGGACCACCACGAGCTTCCCTTACCCACGCTGGCCTATCAACTACTGTCCTTGTGCAGCTTAACAGTAAAAAATCCTCACCAGTTTGGCTTAAGAGAAACCCCACATAAGTGCAGGAAAAACGGAGTTCAGGTTACTATAACCAGATTTTCAGGAAAACTTCTAGACCTAACAGTTTGTTTCTATGACTTTTTTTTAAAAGAATAAACGGCTTTCCACCAACTGCTTCATTGTTGAGAACTGCATTTTTGTGCTTATGTATTTGTTTAAGTCATTATGGCATGTGCAAAACACATAAATAGGAGGAAAAATAATTAGACCTCTGAGTATTTTTCTGCTTTCACCTTGTTTCAGGATGATGAGTGAGCTAGAATAAGATACTCTCACACTTTTAAAGTGTTTAATACAAAGAAAAATAAAGTAGACATTGAAAAAAATAGAAGTTGGGGCAATATCTCAGTTGGTAAAGTGCTAATGTTATAAGCATTATATCCAATTTCATTCTCCATTACTCCTAGACCCAGATAAGAATGCTGAATGTGGGGGTGCGTGCTTGTAACCCCTGAGCTAGGAGAGTGGATGGGTAGGCAGAGTCAGGTGGATCCTGGGCCAGCAGGCAAGCCCAATTGTGAGTTCCAAGTCAATGAGAAACTCTGCTCCCCAAACAAGGTAAATGAAGGCTGAGGAGTGACAGCTGTGGATGACTTCTGGCCTTCATACAGACCTACACACCCCTGCATGCACATTTGTCTCCACACACACCTTCACATACATATACTCATGCACATAAACAAACAAGTGAATAAACACGGTCTTAAAAAAAAACACTCAAAGTGACTCACGTGGATTGGATCCAGAATTTTGACTGCTGCTTTCTGGCCATTTTTCTTATTCAGGACTTTGAAAACCTTCCCGTACGTTCCTTTGCCAATGGTTTCAGTGATTTCCCATGTATCAGAAGGATCAGGAAAGTTATCAAAGATGATGGCCTTTCCAATTAACGGCAGCATCTCAAAAGTTTAAGTCACTAGAGAGAAAGGGTATAGTTCCACTTACATTTGATTGCAGGTGTTAGGTGGCATGCATAAGTTAGTGGTATATTATCTAATATTTTCACCAATATAATAGGAACTGTGCAACAGCAATCAAATATACTCCAGAGTCAGAGGAAATTTAATTTCTCCTTTGTGAGAAGATTAATGAATTTAATAATGCTTTGTAAGCAGGACTTAATTTCTTTGTTTAATATTGTTTCATTAATACATTTCAGATAAAAATGAAAAATTTTTATTATGAAATATGAAAAAATCATATTGTTCTGATGTCATTTTAACTAACTTCTTCATACTTGGAAATTATAACAAAGTTTATAGCTTTATACTTGAGATCATAAAATTTCCATGCTTTATAAGTGATCATATTTTACATTGAATCTCTGTATAAGTCTAGTAATAGGTCCTCTTATCACTTTTGTAGTGAAATTTTCTTACTATAACTTATGAGGTCTTTTAAAAATCATTCCATCACATCCTTGGCCTCATCTCTCATCTCCTCCTTTCTATACTAAGTGCATTTACTCTTGACTCATCAGCTTGTTTTTCTTTCTAAATTCTACATCCTGAACTATTTTTCAGGTCTCACACTTCCAAATGTGCCCACTATGTATGGGCAATAGCACTCTGTGTTGCTTTTTGACATCATTACTTTGCAGAATTTTGGTACTTGGGGCCAAATTGATTTTCAATTAATTGATTTGAAGTAATAAGGCCAATATGATCACTTATTAACATCACAATAAAAGGAAGACATCTTCGGCATTTCTAGTCACCATCACATTTTTTCATTCATGTATACAAAAGCACGTTCTTTTCAATGTTAAAATGTTATTAGAGTTTATATGCATATACATAGAAGCATATATGATAAATACACTGTCTTTCTCTTAGCTGTGATGAACTACCTGGCAGAAACAACTTAAAGAAGAAAAGATTTATTTTGGCTCACAGCTTATCCACAATGACATGACAGGCATGGCAGAGTAGACATGTTCATGGTGAACAGGAAATAGAGAGGTGTATGTATGTATGTAAACTTCCAAGGATCTCCCCAGTCAGCGTCTTTCTCCAACTAGACCCAGCTCCTACTTTTCACTACCATCATATCATGAGTCCATAAAGAAGTCTCTCACTAGATCAGAACTCATCTCTGGAAATTGACCACACCCAATCCTCGAGGCATCTTACTCCAGTCAAATTCATAATGAAAATTAACCATCATATCAGATGTATTAATACTCCGTAATAAGCGCATGAAATTCACTTGATAGACCACACATCACTTTCAACTTCATCCACTTAGCAAACTATGGATCCTCTCTTCCCTTTAGCTCTGTCAGCCTTCTTCTTTCTCCACCCTCTACTCATTTTCTTCTTTCTCAGAATAGACCCTATGATTTATATAAGTACAAATCCTTTCAATGTTCTTATTTTTCTCTTTTTAGAAACCACAACTCTATAGGGAAAACTGAAAAACTTTTTGTAGGCTTTGAATCTTTACATCTGTGTAATAAAGTGAAAAATCCTACACAACAATCTGGAGCTCAGAACACCTGTATGTAGGCCATCAACTGTGCCAATTCTCCTACTGCACTTACCTGGTTAGCACTGTCCCCTTTCCCAGGATTTACTGCTGTATACTATGCCTCTCCTTGCCCTCTTCTCAAATTGTTCCATTTGCTGTCCTGGACTACCCCACAACTTTAATTTATGTGTCCACCTTCATATCACCAATTTAAAAATAAATTCTGTAATGTTCCCATTCCAAAATTACAAAAGATGCCCTATTCAATAAGGATATTTGCTCAACTATGTTAATAGCAGCTTTATTTGTAATAGCCAGAATCTTGAAACAACCTAGTTGTCCCTCAGTAGAGGAATGGATACAGAAATTGTGGTACATCTACACAATGGAATACTACTTAGCTATTAAAAACAAGGAAATCATGAAATCATGAACTAAAAGAGATCATCCTGAGTGAGATAACCCAGGAACAGAAAGACAGGCATGATACATACTCACTTATAAACGGACATTAGCCGTATAATATAGGATAGCCATCTACAGACCTAAAGACGCTAAGCAACAAGGAGGACCCTAGGGAGGATGCTTAAATCTCATCTAGAATGGCAAGACAGAAGCGGTGGAAGAGAGGAAACTGAATGGGAGCCTACGACAGAGGGTCCTCTGAAAGGATTCACCCAACGGGATGGAAGAAGATGCTGGGACTCACAGCCAAACTTTGGGCAGAGCACAGAAGATCTTATGGAGGAAGAAAGGCATGGGAATAAAGGGACATGGAGAGGACAGGATCCCCACAAGGAGACCAACAAAACTAAAAGATATGAGCCCAGGGGGTCTTTCAGAGTCTGATGCACCAAGGGGGGACCATGCATGGAGAGGACCTAGGCCTCCTACTCAGATGTGACTTATTGGTAGCTAAGTCTCTATGTGGATCTCTGAGTGAGGGGAGCAGGGGATGCCTCTATCATGAACTCAGTGACTGCTCTCTGATCACTCTCCCCTGATGATGCAGCCTTGTCAGGCCATGGAGGAAGAAGATCCCAGCAGTCCTGATGAGACTTAACAAGCCATGGACAGATGGCAATAGTGGAGAACTCCCCTTTTCAGTGGAATAGGGGAAGGGGATGAGGGAGAAGAGGGAGGGTATGTAGAACTGGGGGGAGTTGAGGATGGTGGCTTCAGTTGGGATATATAATGAATAAATTGTGAAGAAAAAAATTAAAATTAAAAAAAATTACAAACTGATCTACATCAAACACAGTGCACCCATTCCTAACCTAAGGAACTCCTGTTTGCCATCAACCGGTTCCTTCTTACCCCTTACCTTCCAGAGCTCCCTTAGAAAGGATTTTCCAAAGTTATACTTCCTTCACTGTCTGTTGCTCTTTCCTGCAGGATACATGAGCTTCTCTACTTCTGTCTTTATACTGCTGTGTCCATATTTCCCAGAACTGGTATGGTACATGGTAACTAACCTGCTCATTTAGCTAATGTCTGCAGGTTTTTGTTAATCTGTTAATTCTGATAGCAGAGACCTCACCTATCTTCATCAATTCCAAATCAAATAATGCTTAACTTCGTGCCTACCACATGGTAGATTTTAAAATGTAAGGCTGTTGAATAAGTGAATAAATAATAGTTCTTAAGAAAACCTTTTTTTGAAAGTGGGTGAGAGAAATATGTATTATAGAGTACTGAAATGAACATGGAAATAAAAATCAGAGTAAGCATCATATTCTGATTAACTACACTAAAGAGCACATCTTATCACAAATGGTTACTAATAGCTGATAAAAATTATATCATTACAGAAAAAGAGGTTTCTGAATGGATCTTGAAAGACTCAATTTTTATGATTTTTTGTATCTTTGATCCAAGATGCAAAGAACACAGATGCCAACACAGACTACTATACCTAGCAAAGTTTTCAATCAACATAGATGGAGAAAACAAAATATTCCATGATAAAACTAAATTTAAGCAAAGTCTACACAGCAAACCAGCCCTACAGAAGATACTAGAAGGAAAACTCCAATCCAATGAAAACAACTACACCCAAGAAAACATAGAAAAAAAAGAAAACAAGCAATAAAACACAGTAACACCACCAACTCCACAATAAAAGAAACTAACTTTCATTGATCACTATTATCTATCAACATCAATGGACTCAACACTCCAATAAAAAGACACAGACTAACAAAATGGTTGCAGAATCAGGATCCAACATTCTGCTGAATCCAAGAAACACACCTCTGCAACAAATGTAAACACTACCTCAGAGTAAAGGGCTGGAAAAATGTTTTTCAAACAATTGGACCCAGAAAAATAGCTGGGTTAGCTATCCTAATACCTAATAAAATAGACTTTCAACCACAATTAATCAAAAAAGATGAGGAGGGACTCTTCATTCTCATCAAAGGAAATATCCACCAGGAGGACATCACAGTTTTTAACATACGCTCCAAACACAAGAGCACCTGCATTTGTAAAAGAAACATTATTAACTCTGAAATCACACATAGATCCCAACACCTTAATAGTGGAAGACTTCAATACTCCACTCTCACCAAGGGACAAATCATCTAGACAGAAGCTAAATAGAGAAATAAAGGCATTTACAGAGGTTCTAAATAAAATGGACCTAATAGACATCTACAGAACTTTTCACCCAAATTCAAAAGTGTATACCTTCTTTTCAGCATCTCATGGAATCTTCTCCAAAATAGACCATATAGTTGGTCACAAAGCAACAGATACAAGAAGATTGAAATAATCCATTGTATTCTATCTGACCACCATAGACTAAAGCTAGACCTCAACAACAAGAGAAATAGCAAAACATACACATGGAAACTGAACAATTACCTACTCAGTGACAGCTGGGTTAGGGAAAAAATAAAGAAATAAATTAAAGACTTCATATAATTCAATGAAAATGAAAGCACAACATACCCAAACTTATGGGACACAATGAAAGCAGTGCTAAGAGGAAAGTTCATAGCACTAAGTGCCTTCAAGAAGAAATTTGAAACATCTCATACAAGAAAATTAAGGCTCACCTGAAAGCCCTAGAACAACAACAACCAAAAAAAGCAGACACACCCAAGAGGAGTAGACAGCTGGAAAGAATGAAATTCAGGGCTGAAATCAATAAATTAAAAACAAATAAAACAATTCAAAGAATCAATGAAACCAAGAGCTGCTTCTTTGAGAAAAATCAACAAGATAGAAAAACCCTTAGCCAAACTAATTAAAAGGCAAAGAGAAACTATCCAAATCAGCAAAATCAGAAAGGAAAAGGGGAAAATAACAACAGACATTGAGGAAATCCAAACAATCATTAGGTCTTACTACAAAAGCCTATATGCCACAAAATTTGAAAATCTAAAGGAAATGGACATTTTTCTTGTCAAATTCCATTTCCCAAAATTAAATCAAGATCAGGTAAAAAGATTGAATAGTCCTATATCCCCAAAGAAAGTAGAAGCAATCATCAAAGTCTCCCTTCCAGAAAAAGCCCAGGGCCAGTACAGAATTCTACCAGACCTTCAAAGAAGAGCTAACTCCAATTCTCTTCAAATGATTCCACAAAATAGAAACAGAAGAACTATTACCAAACTCATTCAATTAAGCCACAGTCACCTTCATACTTAAATCACATAAAGACCCAACAAAAAAAGAAAATATCAGACCTATCTCTCTTATGAACCTTGATGCAAAAATATTCAATAAAGTACTAGCAAACAGAACCAAAGAACAAATAGATGTCATCCATCATGACCAAGTAGGCTTCATCCCAGGCATACAGGGGTGGTTCAATACACCGAAGTCCATCAATGTAATCCACCATATAAACTAACTGAAGGAGAAAAACCACATGATTATCTCCTTAGATGCCAAAAAAAGCACGTGACAAAATGCAACATCCATTCATGTTTATAGTCCTGAAGAGATCAAGGATACAAGGCACATACCTAAAGATTGTAAAGACGGTATACAGCAAGCCTATAGCCAACATCAAACTAAACAGAGAGAAACTTAAATCAATCCCACTGAAATCAGGGACCAGGCAAGACTGTCAACTTTCTCCATATCTCTTCAACATAGTACTTGAAGTCCTAGCTGGAGCAATAAGACAACTAAAGGAGATCAAGGGGATACAAAGGAAAGGAAGAAGTCAAAGTTTCACTATTTGCAGATGATATGATGGTTTACATGAGTGACCCCAAAAATTTAACCAGAGAATTACTTCAGCTGATAAACACCTTAAGCAAAGTGGCTGAATAAAAAATTAACTCAAAAAATTATGAAGCCCTCCTGTATACTAAAGACAAAAGGGCTGAGAAAGAAATTAGGGAAACAACACCCTTCACAACAGTCACTAATAACATAAAGTACCTTGGTGTGACTCTAACCAAGCAAGTGAAGGACCTGTTTGAAAAAAAAAAACAAAAAAACTTCAAGTCTCTGAAGAAAGAAATTGAAGAAGATATCAAAAGATGGAAAGATCTTCTGTGCTCATGGATCGTTAGAATTAACATAGTGAAAATGGCCATCTTTCCAAAAGCAATCTACAGATTCAATGCAATTCCCATCAAAATACCAACAAAGTTGTTTACAGACCGTGAAAGAAAAATTCTCAACTTCATATGGAAAAACAAAAACCCAGAATTGCCAAAACAATCCTGTATAACAGATCAACTGGAGATATCTCCATCCCTGATCTCAAGCCGTACTACAAAGCAATGGTAATAAAAACTGCATGATATTGGCCTAGAAACAGAATGGTGGCTCAATGGAACCAAATAGAAGACCCAGAAATAAACCCACAATTATGGATACTTGATTTTTGACAAAGAAACCAGAACCACACAATGGAAAAAAGACAGCATCTTCAACAAATGGTGCTGGTCTAAGTGAATGTCTACATGTAGAAAAATGCAAATAGATCCATATTTATTACCCTGCACAAAATTAAATTCCAAGTGGATCAAAACCTCAACATAAAACCAGATACACTTAATCAGTTAGAAGCAAAAGTGGGACGAGCCTAGAACTCATTGGCACAGGAGCAACTTTCTGAACAGAACACCAACAGCACAGGCTCTAAGATCAACAATCAATAAATGGGACCTCATGAAACTGAAAAGCTTCTGTAAAGCAAAGGACTCTGTCATCAGAACAAAATGATAGCCTACAGACTGGGAAAGGATCTCCACCAACCCCATATCTGACAAAGGTCTAATATCCAGAATATATAAAGAACTAAAAAACTTAAAAAGCAACAAATCAAGTAATCCAATTAAAAAATGCTGTACAGAGCCAAACAGAGAATTCTCTGCAAATGAATATAGAATGGAGAGAAACACTTAATTAAATGCTTAACATCCTTAGTCATCAGGAAAATGCAAATCAAAACGACCCTGAGATTTCACCTTACACCCATCAAAATGGCTAAAAACAAAAACTCAAATGACAATGCATGCTGGAAAGGATGTGGAGAAAGGGGTACCCTCCTCCATTGCTGGTGGGAATGTAGACTTATACAACCACTTTGGAAATCCATCTGGCACTTTCTCCAACAATTAGGAATAGTGCTTCCTCAAGATCCGGGTATACCACTCCTAGGCATATATCCAAAAGAAGCTCAAGTACACAACAAGGACATTTGCTCAACCATGCTCATAGCAGATTTATTTGTAATTTCCTGAACCTGTAAACAACTCATATGCCCCTCAAGGAGGAATGGATACAGAAATTGTGGTATATTTGCATTTAAAAACAAGGAAATCATGAAATTTGCAGGCAAATGGTGGGATCTAGAAAAGATCATCCTGAGTGAGGTATCCCAGCAGCAGAAAGACACATACAGTATATACTTACTTATAAGTCATATTAGACATACAATATAGGATAAACACAATAAAATTTGTTCACCTAATAAAGCTAAGCAAGAAGGAGGATCTTGGGTAAGATGATCAGTCCTTACTCAGAAAGACAAATGGGATGGTCATTGGAAGGAGAAAACAGGGAACAGGACAGGAGCCTTACCACAGAGGACCTCTGAAAGACTATGCAGCAGTGTATCAAAGCAGATGCTGAGATTCATAACCAAACTTTAGACAATGTGCAGGGAACCATAGGAAAGAACGGGGAGATAGTAAGACCTGGAAAGGACAGAGCTCCACAAGGAGAGCAACAGAATAAAAAACTCTGGACATAGGGGTCTTTTCTGAGAGTGATACTCCAACCAAGGGCCATTCATGGTCTTTGTACCCCCTAGTACTCCTGTTCAGATGTAGCCCATGGCAGCTCAGTGTCCAAGTGGGTTCCCTAGTAAGGGGAACAGGGACTGTCTCTGACATGAACTCAGTGGCTGGCTCTTTGATCACCTCCCCCTGAGGGAGGAGCAGCCTTGTCAGGCCACAGAGGAGGACAATGCAGCCAGTCCTGATGAAAACTGATAGGCTAGGATCAGATAGAAGGGGAGCAGGACCTCCCCTATCAGTGGTCTTGGAGAGGGGCATGGGTGGATATGAGGGAGAGAAGGTGGGACTGGAAGGGAATGAGGGAGGGGGCTACAGCTGGGATACATAATGAATAAACTGTAATTATTATAAAAATAAAAATTTAATTTAAAAAATTCCATCTGCTTACTAACTGCTTCATCCTCTGTTAAGCTGCGTACTCCTTAAGAGTAAAAGAAACTGTCATTTTTAGTAAGTAACTGATTACTTAGTGGCAACAGTAAATGGTATTCTACATAACAGCAAATGTTTATGCATTTTGTTTAATTAATTAGCACTCATGGTTTAAAAAATTAGATGCATATAATTAAGCTCCTAATTATATGAACATTTGAGCCACAGAATTATTTTCACTATATATAGTTACTATATTTTTAATGTGCTTTTACTATCATTCTAAAATAATACTTTCGAAATGACCTTTTAAAAATGAAGTCATCTTTTTAAAACTGATTTATTATGTATTTAATCTTCAGATACTTTTTTTTTTTTTTACCAAGTTAGAAGATACCAATTCGATGAAAAAAAGTTTGTTACTAAGCATAGGAGGACATTTAATATTCACCTCTTTTCTTTTTGTAGCCCCTCACTTGCCTGTTCCCTAATAGGGTAACTAAACTTCCCTCATGTTCACCTGCCCTGCAGCTGGCTCACTCTCTCTCCTGTCCTTCAGATCTTACATCAGCCACTACCTTCCCAATAAGCAGATGACCGCCTTGGCCATCTTATCTAAAATCAGCCTGCTCTCCTCTTCCACAGCATTCTTCCACCATCCCCATCATGGTGCTGTTTGGAATTTCCTAACACACAGCATACCTTCTATTATTGTGTCTTATTGTTGTATTTCTTCTTCACTAAAATGGAAGCCCTACACCACAAAGGCCCTTTTCTTTTATGTCTCCTGTAAGCCAGGCTGTGGTCAAACTCCATATTGTAAGATGAGATTGACTGAATTCTCAGTCCTCCCACCTCTGCCCCGAAGAGCTCTCATTCAAGTGTGTTACCAAGCTTCGCTTAAAGGCTGAAATTTTTGTCCACTTCATTTACTAATGTCCCAAAGACTTTAAAACCATAACTAACGTGCAAATAATACTTTTAAAAATACTTACAAATACTGAAAGAAAATGTTAAAAAATTAAGCAGAAAAATTCAAATTACTTCAACAATGAATTCTATCAAATATTTTAAAAAGAAATATGTCTTCTTAGCAAGAATTGTCTGCAACTAAACATACAAGACACACTTGAAACTATCTGTAATCAAGTAGATTGTATAAAATCTAAAAAATTTACTTAAAGCAGAGAAACAAACATAAATTCTGAATATGAAGAAAAAGAAATGATTGGAATGAAGGTTTCAAGAAAGGAGTTCCAATTCAAACAGGAGCAGATTAAAGAAAGAATCAGTGAATCTGAAACAAAGGCATCTGAATCATCTTAGAAATTAAAAGGCTGAGGGAAGGTGGGCAGGGCCTAAGGAACTATAGAAACACCACCAGTCAAACCAATATATATGTTCTAAGAGTCTGAGACAAGACAGAGAACAAGAGAGAAGCTTTATCTAAAGAAATCCAGGCTCAATTTTTAACAGATTTAGGAAAGACAGAGGTCTATGACTCCAAGGGACCCAGTAAAGTGGAGGATGACATCCAGCTCAGAGAAACTCCTCAGGAAAACTTGTTATGAACAATCTGTCAAAACATAAACATGTAATCCTCAAAGTAGCAAGAGAAAGGATATTAGCACATACAGAGAGCTTCCCATAAGTTTATAAATAAATTTCTTGACTGAGAAGAATCTTACAAGCTACCGAAACAAAAACTATCAACTAAGAATTTTGTATCTGGCAAAACTGATCTTCAAAGATGAGAAAGAAGAGCTGATGAGCTATCTCAGAAGGTAAAGGGATTACAGGCAGGCCTGATGATCAGAGTTTGTTTTCTGGGATCTACATGGTGGAAAGAGAGAACTCACTCCTTCAAGTTGTTCTCTGACCTTCCCACACATGCCTGCAACATCTCACATGCATGTTTGTTCACGTAAAATTATAGGCACAAACGATAGGCAAATAAAACATAATTAAAATGTTTGAAATGTGGAAAAAAATTGGACCTCCCCAAACATGCAAAACTACAAGGAGTACATTACTACAGCACTCTTTGAACTAGATATGCTACAGAAAGCCTTTAGGCTAAAATGAAAAGGTGCCAGACAGTGTACCTGAAGCTGCAAGAAAATGTAAGGTTTTTACAGTAAATACCTTGCATGGACAAATCTATAAAACAACATTATCATTATTTTAGTTTACAACTCATTTAAAGACTTCACCACAGTATGAAATATGTACATAAAACATTTACAGGGTTCCGTGGGTAAAATGTCTGCTGCTCAAGCTGGACGACCTGAGGTGATTTCCCAGAACCATTGTAAGGGTGTGTTGGTATAATGTTATTTTTTAATGTATACACCTTACCCTTGTTCATTTAAATACTGATTTTCCCCACCCCACCCCAATCTGGTTTCAATCCAGATATTGCATTGTAATACTCATTCTAAGCATCCTGTCTCAACTCTTGTGTAAATAGGAACAAAATAAAGCAACTAGACACAATGTTGAGCAGGGAGGAGCCAGAGGACAGGAAAGAGGGGAGGAGCCAGAAGGCGGGAGAGGAGTGGGAGAAGAAGGAGGAGAAGGGGGAGAGGAGAGCTGAGAGCAGAGCTGGAGGAGAGATCTTGGAGGATGTGGAGCATGAGCCAAACCTAAGATTTCACAAAAAGCAAGTATAATGTGGGATATCTAAATGTTAGGAAACTGAGGGCTTGGAGGTTTAGGAGGGAGTAAATATTGCCCAGCATTGTGTTCTAGGTTAACTAAAAACCCAGTCTCTGTGTGGTGATTTGGTTATACAGCTGTTTAAGATTAGCAGCAAGCTTTACTAGAAGATAAACCAATAGGAAATATTAAAAACCCCTACAACAGGGTGGAAGAGAAAACCAAATCCACAGAATTATCCCAGACCTCCACAAACACACCATGACATGTGTGCCCAGGCATGCACATCACACAAACACATAAATGCTACTAATACAACTAATAATAGCAATATAACATTAATAATAATTACAAAATGAATATATTTTAAAAGATGCAATTTATGATAATAGGTATATAATTTATAAAGATTTCATTTGTGGCATCAATAACATTAAGTTTGAGACTTAGAGTTTCTATTGTTGATGAAACACCATCCATAGCTCTGTTCACTGAAGAAAGTCAGGAATGAAAATCAAACAGGACAGGAATATGTAGGCAGAAACTGATGGAGAGGCCATGGAGCTGTGCTGCGTACTGGTTTTCTCAGCCTGCTTTTTTATAGAGCCTAGGATCACCAGGCCAGGGATGACACCACCCACTATGGGTTGGGCCCTTCTTCATCAATCACTAATTATGAAAATGCCTACAGCTGGAGGTATTTTCTTAGGGAGGTGTTTTCTTAATTGAGGTTTCCTCCTTTAGAAAACTCTAGTTTGTGTCAAGTTGATATAAGACAAGCCAGCACAGTGGGATATTATGTGTAGTTGAATTAAGTTATCATTTGAAAATAATTGCAATATTCTGTTCATAATGCATTTTATTTTTATAGTTTATTTATTTATTCATTACAATTTATTTACTTTGTATCCTGCCTGTAGTCTCCTCTATCTCCTCCCAGTCCCACCCACCCTCCCCCTTTTCCCCCTATGCTCCTTCCCTAGTCCACTGATAGGGGAGGACCTCCTTCCTTCTAGCCGACCCTAGCCTATCAAGTCTCATCAGGACTGGCTGCATCATCTTCTTCTGTGGCCTGTCAATGCTGTACCTCCAGGGGGAGGTGATCAAAGAGCCAGCCTCTGAGTTCATGTCAGAGACAGTCCTTGTACCCATTACTAGGGCACCTACTTATAAACTGGGCAAGGGGTCTCCATACATGGTCCTTGGTTGGAGTAGAGAATTCTCAACAGAGGAATATCAAATGGCAGAGAAAAACTTAAAGAAATGCTCAAAGTCCTTAGTCATCCAAGAAATGCAAATCAAAATGACCCTGACATTCCACCTCATATCCATCAGAATGGCTAAGATCAAAAATTCAAGGGATGATGCATGCTGGAGAGGATGTGCAGAAAGGGGTACCTTCCTCCTTTGCTGGTGGAAATGTAAACTTGTACAACCACTTTGGAAATCAATCTGGTGCTATCTCAGAAAATTAGGAATAGTGCTACCTCAAGATCCAGCTATACCACTCCTGGGCATATAGCTGAAAGATGCTAAGCCAAACAAGGACTTTTGCTCAACTATGTTCATAGTAGCATTATTCATAATTGCCAGAATCTGGAACCAACCTAGATGTCCCACAACTAAAGAATGGATGCAGAAATTATGGTACATTTACACAATGGAACACTACCCAGCAATTAAAAACAAGAAAATCATGACATTTTCAGGCAAATGGTGGAAACTAGAAAATATCCTGAGTTAGGTAACCCAGAAGCAGAATGACACATACTCACTTCTAAGTGAATATTAGATACATAATATAGGATAAACATACCAAAATCTATAGTCTTAAAGAAGCTAAACATCAAAGAGGACCCTAGGGAAGAGGCTGAAGCTTCACTTAGAAAGGCAAATAGGATAGACATCTGAAGTAGGGGAAGAGAAGGAACAGGATAGGGACCTTCCACAGGGGTCCTCTGAAAGACTCTACCCGGCAGGAGATACATAGCCAAACTTTGGGCAGAGTTCAGGAAACCTTATAGAAGAAGAGGGGAATAGAAAAACCTGGAGGGGACAGAAACTCCACAAGGAGACCAACAGAGCCAAAAAACATGGGCCCGGGAGGGGGTGCTGCAGAAACCAATATTCCAATAATTGCAAATTTTAAATGGCAAGGAGGTGTATATGGGATGGTTTGGAGGGTATAAATGGAAGGTAGAAGTCTTGTAATTATATTATAAACTCAAAAATTTTACAGTATAAGAAAATAAGCTCACAGAGTCCAAGGTGACAAATAATTTCCACAGTAACTACAGAGAAACTATAAAAATAGATAGAAAAGGAAATGAGAGTGAAATGCAAACAAAATGCTTTTTACTGGACACAAAATTTGGTAGAAATAGAGGAAATGAGAAGACTGTCATACCAAAACCACTTTCTTCAAAAGCAATTGTATGTCTTTTCCTATTGTTGGGAGCGGATTAAAGGAACTTATCTTAAGTGTCGCCATTTTGACTTCAAACTCCATTTTACCTAAGTTGACCAACTCCCTCTCTAACCAATGATACTTCCCCAAAGCATGCCTGTTACCAACCTTCTCTCTAAGCAACAATAGCTACCAAAAACATAACGCCTAATCTAACAACAGAAAGAACAAATGAATTTGATTGGTGGGGCATAAACACTTACATTCAATGTCAATGACTGAACACTTTGAAAAGTCCCTCATGAGTTCTGATTGAGGAACATTATGGCTGCAACTTTTCCCAGGTTTTATGCTTATAAACCCTGCTTCTGCCACTGCTCCTGGATGCCAGAAGAAACCAGGGTTCCAAGTCCTTGTCTGGTGGTCCTGATCAGTTAGTGACTCTGCTTATGTGCTGGGAATATCAAAAGATTTCGTTGTTTTCGTGTCCACTGGGGTTTGTTCTCCCCTCCTCCTGGCGCACAATGGACCTGGAGTAACACTATCAGTATTTGATGTGAGATAGTAGAGGAAGGGAGAAGAGAAAAGAAGGAGGAGGGGAGAAGAGGAAGAGAGAGAGGAGGAAGATGAGATGATAATGATGATTATGAGGAGGAGGAGGAAGGTGTGGGTTAGCTATGACAATGTCAAATAAAATAAACTTTACATCCAAAACTTCTATGTTTGTGTGTATGTGTGTGTGTGTGTGTGTGTGTGTGTGAGAGAGAGAGAGAGAGAGAGAGAGAGGCAGAGAGACAGAGAGAGAGAACACTGACCAACAGGGAATAGCAATTATAAACATAAGTGCATCAAGCATAGGAATTATAAAACATACTAACACTGGCTGAACTCAGGGGAGAAATCAACAGCCCTATAACAACAACCTTTTTTTAGATTTCAGGCCACATAAACAATAAAGCAGTTTAAAAGAAGCCCTGTACAGTTATGTACCCAAATAAGCAGGCATTCATCTTTATTCCATTCAATTTACTTTATACTGATTGGAGAAATGGGGAGATCTATGTACATTCTTCTTTAAAAGAATTTTGCACTCCACCATTAATTTTTTCCCTTTAAAATCACAGGCAAAAATTCCTTGTTTAAAATAAATGTTGAGAGGAGAGCTGGGATTGAGAGAGGTAATATGGGAAGAGATAGCTAGAACTGAAAGGCATTTGAGGGGTAGAACTGAAAAAAATCATAATACAACCCATCACTTTGTATTCTAAATAAAATAATAAATAAATATATACAATAAATAAATGATAAAACCAAAGAAAGGCTATCATTCCTTAGAAAACATGTCTGTCTTCTAAAACTGGCAGTTGTAAGAAACCCCCAAGCCCACAAAACTCATCAGCTATTTTTTAAGTTTCAGTATAAAAGTGTGAGTGAAGGATGACTGCAGCATGGAATAACAATGTGCTTCCGGACAGCGATCAGAACTGAGCTTTGTAAGGAACGTCTTGTGCCTGGCGCTTGCCGCCCCACGTCCTATAAGGATGGCAGCTGGTTTACAGTTTGGACCACACCACTGTGTAAGTGTGAGGGATATTTCCAGAACCAGAATCACAAACCCAAATGTCCGCAGGGATGAATGGGGTAGAATGCATCAGAGAAATAAGCGGGTGGAGGTTGCATTGTGCCTAAACAGAGAGAGTTTACTACATCCAAATTGGCCAAAACCTTCCTAGCTTTTAAGGAAATGTGAGGCCTCTGAAAATGTTTGCAAAAACGGTTAATTATAAAATATCAGTAAATTATTTTCAAGGACTTAAGTGATGCAAATAAACATATCCAAAAGTCCAACTTCAACTCTTAAACTATCAATGAGGAGTTCTACATGAGGCTTTGTGTTCTTTATCAAGCAGTGGCAGGAAACACAAGCCTTCCCACTTTGTAATCATTCCCAGATAAAGGAAAACGCTGTGGCCAAAACTCACTGGGGTTTGTTTCCTATGTCCCAAGTACCCAGTGTGCTTGTACATTATTTCCATCCTCGTACCATTTTATGATCATAAGAAACTTCTTAGAAAGGCACTTCAAAACCTCTAATTTCAGGGAACTTTGGGGATTGGAGTATTTCTGAAATCATAATGTGTAAGTAATAGAGTCAAGGAGCAAACAATGTCAAAATTCATCTTAGAAATTAGGTGTTCAATGACAGACCACTTCAGTTCAAAAGAACCATGTTCCAAACCTGTGATCCATACTGGAAAACTGTTTCCCACTAACTGCTCGAAAGCTGTTAGGCTTCTGCTTAGATCTATGGATAACTATTTCCTATTACCAGGGAAAATAATTGTATGCTAGCTATCACCTTTCAAATTATCAATTCATAAAGAAAACTAATGACAGAACTGATGCTTATTTATAAAACCTTAAAAACAACATTGCAGAAATAACTAAAATACTTTGTATCAAACCTACATAATTTACACAAAATAACTATATTCTGAAGTATATTTGAATTTTCAAATGTTGTTCATTATGAAAATTAGCATCACCTAAATGTACCTTCAAATATTTTCTATTTGACAGATACAAGTTACTTTTCAAAGAATATAGGCACAAAAATATATTAGGCTGCCAAAGTGTATTTGAAAAAAGGATGATGCTATGCCATTAGGTGATGTACACACACACACACACACACACACACACACACACACACACACACACAGCTTGTCTTCAAGATCATCAAATCAAATCAAATGTAATAGTTTCCTTTGTATTTTTGTCCCCAGCCATGGCAAGTAAAATGGGACAAAAAAAGATAAAAAGTAAACTTTCTCATGCGAGACATAATATCCATGAACACATTATCTTTGAAAGCTTTCATATCTTTGTATTTTCCCACTTTAAAACGATTCTATTTTATAGTAGAATGAAGTCAAAATGGGAAAGGTAACGTGCACCCTTGTTCTTCTGTCAATTTGGCATTTAGGCCTTGGGAAATCTATGAACCTTGTCAACTTTGCCACCTATCTTTAGTAAAGCTAGAACATAATGCAAAATATTCAAATACCAAAGCATAGAATATGGACCGGTATTATGCAATAGAAGAAAAAAAATCATAGCATGATAGATAGGGAAAAACATTCAAAATCTGGAAAAAGACATCAGAAATTGAACTTAGGAACGATTTAGGCAGAAATGTTAGCACTTTCACATAGCTAACAGGGAACACAAAGCACCTCATTTCTTGTGCTGAAGCTCCTGGACTGGTGCAAATCATAAAATTTGAGAGATTAAGAACAAACGGAAGATCAGTTATTTCACCAAGAAACTCGTGAAGACGTTTATGGTTCCAAATATATATAAATAATATATATTATAGAATAAAAATATATAAATATTTTTTATAAAATTAAATATAAAATTACATGAGAGCACACATGTAATTTTAGAGTCACCGCTCGCTCATTCTTTCAAGGCGCGCGGGCCAATTCCAAAACTACTTTTAGTCTCCTAATGGAAATTTCAGCAAGGTCCAAAAGCAGAAAGTCCTTCAGTGTGGGGTAACTAAGGCACCCGTGCCCTCTCCTCTGCAGACCCATCTACAGACCATGGCGCTGCACAGGCCGCTAGCCTTCCCCTCTGGAAGCTGAGACGCCACAGGTCGCCAGTCCGCGCACATCCAGGCCCGCCGCGCTCTCCCGCACTCACTTTGCCGGCGGGCGTTCTGAGGTCTGCTCGCTCTCAGGGTGGGCTCACAGTGTGTGGCCACACCAGTTCCTCATCCGACCCGACCCGGGCGCTCCGGTTCCTTCAGCGCCTGGAGGCTGGTGGCGCGGGGCGGGGCGCCATGGCACCTCCCCGGGCAGACGCAGGTCAGCAGAGCTGCTGTCAGAGTCCAGCTGGATGAGCAGGGCCTGGGCCTCGACCCAGCCCAGGTGCTCCTGAGCCCTGGCCAAGCCTCCCGTGCCGCCCCGGAACACAGGGCTGGACCTATGCTTGGGACACCTTCCTCTCCCTGAGGCTAACTTTAACCCTCAAAGAACTGCCAAAGTTCTGGCTTGAAGGTGGAGCACGCTGGAGAGCGCAGGCTCTCATCTGAAACAAGCTTGTGTTCCCAGGCCTCCAGCCCTGGGCAACTTCTTTTTGGACCTTGAGGAAGTTGGGCTGGAAGCAGAAGGCCAGGACTTCTGCAACTGCGGAGGGCGGCTATTGATAACCAGACCTCCAACTCCACCTGCCTCCTGGGACAGTCCATTCCCACTCTGCCTCCTCACAAACTCAGCTCCCCAAGTGGGTCCACCGCTGGACAGTGGGTTGTCTCTTCTTCCTCTTCATGGTCAAAATGTCCTTTGCTTCTGTCACTCATCTAAACAGGCCTACTGTTCTTATCAAAAGGAGAAATACAAAAGAGACCTCCAAAAGTTCATGTAACCCTTATCTCCATTTATAAAAGGAAAGATAGTTATCTGAGTAGGTGTACATAATGGGACCGTGAATTTTTATTATGTAGACCATCACAAGCCTAATATAAACAGCTCCAAAATTTTAACTTATACATTTTTTAAAAAGGTTATGATGAATATATTTTAACACAATTCTAGTCATTGTTGGATGTTCCTGAAAGAATTAATAACTAATGAGGCTAGGTGTGACAGGACACACAAGCATCATGAGTTCAACACCAGCCTGATTTAAAGTGAGACCTTGTTTAAAAAATCACAAGTAACAAAAGAATATTGAAGGGTCCACATTCTGTAAAAAGCAATGATTTTAATGCAGACAAACAATACTTAAACATACAACAGAAAATTTGATCTCATTCCCAATAACACAGAACCAGGAAATAAGCAGAATGATAATGAAAAAAAATTGAGAAAAAATGGGAGAAATTTTAAAAATGGGTCTATCGTGGAAATATTTATAAAATATTTTATTAGAGAGGTATGCAATACTTAACTGAAAATGTAAGATTTTGAATCCATAATTTAATGGATCCTTGAACAATGTGGGGACTCATTAGTGTCCTTGACACTAGCGACACTCAGCCCCACAGCGCTTCTAAAAGAATGTGTGTAAAGCTCTTGACTTCTCACACTAGCAGCAAGAGGCAGCTGTGACCTTGGTACAACAGCACATTCTGTACCACAGTCAATTTAATGCAGTTTTGACACAATGTAGCATTTTTACCTGTTTTCATTTTCTCATTTTCAACAGCTGTCATGAAAGATCTGATGTTTGTATCAGTTGGTTCTCACAAATTTTAACTTTTAAGAATAAATTTGTAGATACTTTACAGTACTGAATGATAACACAGATCCCAGTCTACAAGCATTTTATACATCCATGACACCCCGTCATTTTTTTAAATATTTTTAAATATTAAAATTTAAATTAATATTTTCAATATTTTTATTTTCAATATTTTTAAATACTCTATTACACTGTACCTATGTGAATTTTTTTCAACTTGGTACAAAATTTAAAGATATTCTGCATGCAGAAGATTATAGCAGCTCACACTCGACTGTGCAGGAGCTGACCACAGTTTCACAGCCACATGTCAGTCCTCATCCCAAAGTGAGACCATGGTGTGGTTGGGGAGTTACTAGGGAGTGGCCTCAGGGTCAAAATTACTTCCACAGCAAAATGTTACTGACATTCTTTCATAAAGGTACAGTGGCGTTTTCTAGTGGCCACATGATAATGTATGACTCCACACTGGACTGGAAGATTGTGGGGAGGGAGTATACCCCAGTATGACATGTGTATGGCCATGTCAAGGAAACCAATACCTCAGACTCCTGGGAAAGGCCAAGCATTCTCCGAGTGTGTGTACAGATGTTGACAAACAGGTTGATCTTCAACAGTGGTGGAAAAGAATGATGCTCCGGCATCCCTGATGACTGCATAAACACATCCTGAGGTTAGCTAACTCAACTTCTCGTTCATACTGTATTAGATTGTTATGCATATGTATGAGGAACTTAACGGCCAAAATGTTCCTGGGTTATTAAATATTATTGGCAATGTAGTAGTATAAATAATATCTAAGGAGTCCTGAACTACATGGGCAACGTCAGGAAAGAAAACATTCAGCATGTTGAAAGTGTAGAAACTCCCCAGCAGTAACTATTTCAGAGAGAAAAATGAGAAGCATTTTTTATAGTACTCTACCTAACATGCCTTTGTTGTCTAGTCCCTTCTGTGCCACTATATTTTCACGGAATTTTAGTTTATTTTTTATAAAATATTTATTAATCAACATTGTAGAGAAAAGCAGAACCAATAGGATGGATGGACAAATACGCTGGTAGGTAGGCAGATAGGCAGGTACAGAGGTGATTCTTGATAGAGAGGCAGACATCTATGAATATATGAATGATGGATAATGGACAGATATATAGTAGGTAATTATGAAAGATATGCCATTATAGAAAGATATGCCATTACATTATAGGAAGTTACATATCTGCTGTTTGCTGACTGGAAGACTAGGAAGGAAAGGGGTTTACAGTCTGAGTCCAGATCCAAATGTCTAGTGATCAGGGGAGTCAATGGTATAAAGTCCAAATTTAAGACTAAGGAGACCTGAAATCTGATGTCAGGAGAGACTGGCTGTTTTAGGTAAAAAGAAACATGCAATCTACACTCTGACCACATTTTTGTTCTACGGAGGACCTCAACATAGTGATGTCTAACTATATTGGTGGGGATGGATTTTTTTGTACTTAGTCTCTGAGTTGGAGATTACTCTTCTCCAGAAACCTTCAAACAATGCTATTTATGCTGGTCAGCTATCTAAACACCCCATTAGCCCAGTCAAGTTGACGAATTTTAAACTGGCGATAGAAAGGGCAATAGGATCAATTGTGTATATTTAGCTTTATTTATTGCCAATTGACATTGTACATTCACTATGCAGTATCTAGCAATGTTAGAATGAATGGTAATATTTTTTTGACAACTGCACCTCAACTTGCTTTTCTAGGAAATGGTAAATAATTGAAATATTGTCTACATCACACAGTTGTTTCAAGAATTACATAAAATTATCTTTACAGGAACTTAGGACAATACATAATTAGTATATATTAGCTGTAATTATTACTACTGTGCTGTCTTTATTATAATTATCACTCCCTAACAAAAGGATTTGAGCTCTTATTACTGAGCATTTTCTCCTTTTTCCAATACACCTATTATTTTAATCATGAAAGTGGCTCATCATTGACATTCATTGTACTAGAAGCTACATAAATTTTGTACATTTGTTTTAAATTCCCTCAGGCTACACTTTTCTCACCAGTATAACAAGATACTCTTAATTCCTTCATGCAGATGAAAACACTCAAGTTTAGAGATATTATATGTGCTAAACAAGAACATCTAGACGTCCTCAGCACGCTGTTAACTTAATTTATGTCAACAATTATCTTTGGCTTTTATTTCCTTCCATAAAATATTCTAAACTATTACTCTGTCTTTTTTCAAAGGGAGCCAGCTGAAGTCAAAACTGATAGAAATTTCTCCCCGAGAATACTGCAGACTCTTAATGGAGTCTTCACCAACTCTGTGATGCCATGTCCTCAGTGAATGAGTGGCTCCCTGAGCAGCTGTGATGGGAGTGAGGTCACCTTTCCTCAAACTGGTTACCACCCAGTCCTCCTCTGAAGAGCAACCCCATAAATCGTAAATGCATGTGAGAACATTTCCAGCTCAGAACTTGAATTGAGGCTTCAGGGAGACAAGCGAACATTTCACTACAGCACCTTGATGGAGTTAACACAATGACCCCTGGTATATGGGACACTCTGTTCCCAGAAACTAGGGGTCAAGCACAAGTTTTCTCCTGTGCACTGGGTCTTCCTATACTCAGGAGATTCTTTGAATTATGAAGACTACCTCAAATACTATTAAGTACCTGTGTTTGGGCTTCTGGAAGCAGTTCCAGCAGATCATAATGTACACAACATAGAAATACATTAAAGTGCGTGATGTCTTACAGAGACAACTGAATGCGTATTTGTTATCAGTGTAAACTGGAGGGAAGAAATCCTGAGAAGTGGCAGGAATTTTGGAGACCCCACACAACTGACTGCATCTAGACAATGCTGCTGTGGAAGACAACGACATGCGGGCTTCAGTCTCTCCATCTCTAGCCTTTGCTGCACCAATCAAAACTGTTTGTACACAGAACCTAGGCACACTGCTCAGATCTCTACCATGAGAGCTCTCGCTGCTGCATTTAAAGCTTTTGTTAGTGACGTAAGCTTCTTACACACACACACACACACACACACACACAGTCCTACACTTGAAGCAATGGAGTGTATACATTCAGCTGATAGTGTAATAAGCTAGGAATTAACTCCCAAGAATCAGGCTGCTGCTAAACCGGAGTGAGCAGGAGGCGTGGGGGTGGGCAGGGTTATGCTGGCCTGCGGGGTTTTAGAAGTTGACCTGACTGCAGTAATGTGGGAATGAAGAAACACAGGTACAGGAAAGCTGGGCCCAGGTGGACTCTGTGCTCTGGAGGGCCCATCAACAACCTGGAAACTCAGTCTCTGAAGTGGCAGATTAGGTAATCTTGGCAGGACAACTGAGTAGGAAGAGAGGGTTTGTTTGTAGTCTTCAAAAAAAGGTGCGAGAATTTCACCAAGAAGTTCAGCTGCTTCTACAAAGAGGCAAAGATTATAACTGACAAATTGAATTATGTTCTTTTATTTTAGATAATATTTAACATTTTTGTCTTGCTTTCAATACATGAATTATCAATTTTAATATCTTAAAAACTATTATATTTTAAAGTAGTCTTTAGAAACTTACTATTAAAATGTCTTGATGACTAACTTTTTCGATTATATATAAGAAAAAGCAGATTATATTTTATATAAAGCACTCTGTAGAAAGCTAAACACAAGCTTGTGGTTTCCGAGAATCCACAGTTTCAGGGTTTTGTTCATTTGCATTTCCATGCTTTTTATTGACATGGTTTTAAAGATAATGTTCTTGATACTATCTGTATAGCCTAAGCCTTTTATTTATATTTTTTACTTTAAAATTAAGATTCGTTAAACTCTAGGACCATGTTATGTAGATCCTTGCAAGCCCTGTGCTTTCTGACACAGTCTCTATGAGTTCATGTGTGCATCAGTCCTGCTGTGCTCATAAAGCCTGTTTCCTTTGTGTCCTCCATCGCCTCTGGCTTGTACATTCTTTCCACCTCCTCTTCTGCAGCATTCCCTGAGCCCTGGGGTTTTCTCCATGGGAGTCTCACTGGGGAAAAAACAAAAAACAAAAAACAAAAAAACACTCTTTTTTTTTTAATTTTTATTTTTTTCTTATTAGTTACATTTTATTAACTCTGTATCCCAGCTGTATCCCGCTCCCTCTTTCCCTCCCAATCCCACCCTCCTTCCCTCCTCTCCGCCCTTCCCCTTTCCAAGTCCACTGATGGGGGGGACCTCCTCCCCATTCATCTGACCCTGTTTTATCAGGTCTGTAAAGTCCTCCTCTGTGGCCTAACAGGACTGTTCCTCCCTTGGGGGGTGGGGAGGACAAAGAGCCAGCCACTGAGTTCCTGTTAGAAATAGTCCTTGTTCCCCTCACTATGGGAAACCAATTGGTTACTGAGCTACCACGGGATACATCCGAGCAGAGGTTCTAGGTTATATCCATACATGGTACTTGGTTGAATGTCAGTCTCAGAAAAGACCCTGTGCCCAGATATATTTGGTCCTTGTGGAGCTCCTATTCTTTCCCCATCATACTAACTCCCCTTCTTTTATATGATTCCCTGTACTCTGCCGAAGGTTTGGTTATGAGTCTTAGTGTCTGCTTTGAAACCCTGCTAAGTAGAGTCTTTCAGATGCCTTTTGCGGTAGACTCCTGTCATACGTTCAATGCACATCCCATCTGTCTAAGAAACCACTCTTAAGGATAGGTTCCATGTCCACTGTAGATGCACAAAACAAAATCATCTGTGTCTTTGGAGGTTCTGTCTCTCATAATGTTAAGTTAGGGATTTTTTTTTTAACCTTGCAAGCTTTTTGTGTATATATTATGGTTCCCCATTTTGTGTTTTTTATGGGATTTCTGAGTGTGTGACTGTGTCGGCATCTATATATGTTTCTTTTGCCTTTCTTTCTTTTTTTTTTTTTTTTTTCCTTGTTTGGGTGTTTTTTTTTTTTTTTTTCTTTCTTGTTTGGGTGTTTTGTCCTATTCTTATTTGTTGGTTTTTTTGTTTATATTAATTGTGTTTCGCTTCATTTTATTATTATTTCTTAGATTGTGTCTTTGTTTTCTAATGAGAAGCAGGAAGGGGGTGGATCCAAATGGAAGATGAGATGTGGAATAAGTAGGAGGAGTAGGAGGAAGCAAAATCATAAGAATATATTGAAAAAAATCTATTTTCAAGAAAAGAAAAAAAAATAAGGTTTTAAGTTAGCACAGAAAGTATAGGGTTTTCTTGAATGAGTGTTATGAGCTATGGCCTCCATCTTTCTAAGATAGGTGACTAAAGGTGTCAGGATGAAAGACACACCTAACAACTGCCTGGCTCCTTTCCTCCTATCCTAACACTCCAAGAACTCCAGCCCTGACAGTGCAGAATGTCTCAGAATCAAGTTCTACCCCAGCAAGCCACAGGGCTTTCACTGTGAGGACTCAGGCTGAGTGGCTGCATTTTATTTTCTAGGACTGATTTCATTACCACTAAAAAGAAGGTTGGAACTTTTCATTCCAAACCTGACCTGGCTGTCTTAATTATTTATCAATTACACATGTAGAGTAGAACAAATGAAAACAGTCATTCTTAAGAATCAGTTTCTTGCCATGTTTTCCCCTTATTTATTAGTTAGTTCAATGCTGCTAAAACAGATTTTTGTAATAACCACATTCTGGAGGCAAAAAGAAAAGGATGAAGAGGAGAAGGAAATAAAATCAAGAAAAAAATATTTTTCTGTATCCTACTCCAAAGCAAGCTTCCTTCAATACTATGAAAAGGGACGAGAGAGTGTTCAAACAAGATTTAATGAACATGAAATAGAATTTTTAGGGCAAACTCTGTTCAGGATGAACTTCTCCAAATTAGCAATATAGTTAGCCTTCCCTCTAATTACAATTCATAGGCCAAGAGTTCAAAGCATGATCATCTGTAGAAATGTATTTTCTTTGACTTAAAACAAACACCAACACAATTCTTTTTTTACAAAAATTATTTATTTATTTCAATTTATTCACTTTTTATCCCTGCTGTATCCCCCTCTCTTATCTCCTCCCAGTCCCACCCACCCTCCCTCTTCTCCCCTTATGCTCTTTCTCTAGTCCTCTGGCAGGGAAGAACCTCCTCCCCTTCCATCTGACCCTAGCTTATCAGGTCTCATCAGGACTGGCTGCATCATCTTCCTCTGTGGCCTGGCAAGGCTGCTCTCCCTAAGGGTAGGTGATCAAAGAGCCAGCCACTGAGTTCATGTCAGAGACAGCCCCTGTACCCCTTACTAGGGAACTTACTTGGAAACTGAGCAGCCTCTGGGCTTCCTCTGAACAGGGCTCTAGGTCCTTTCCATGCATGGTCCTTAGTTGGAGTATCAGTCTCTTCAGGACCCCCAGGCCAACATTTTTTGACTCTGTTTTTCTCTTTGTCCCTCCCTCTGTTTTGATAATATTTCCGACACTCTGTCCAAAGTTTATATAATATAGGATAAACATACTAAAATCTATACTCCTAAAGAAGCTTAACAACAAGAAGGACCCTAGGGAAGATGCTTAATCCTTATTCAGAAGGGCAAACAGTATAGACAGCAGAAGAAGACAAGAAACAGGACAGGAGCCTTTCACAGGGAGCCTCTGGAAGATTCTACCAGCAGGGTATCAAAGGAGGTACTGAGACTCATAACCAACAAAATTCTTAACATGTGCTCATGTAGAGAGGTCATGTGCTGAGATGAAGGCACATCCTTGATACTCACAAAACAATTTCTTTTCTGATTTGAAGTTCTTGCAAAATTTCTTTTGCCATGTAATTAATTCATTGGATGCTGAGTGGCATCAAATGATGGGCTCATGAAAGTTGTCTTGATCGTGTTAAATTACACATTTACCGAAAGCCAAGGTAAAGTAATCCCACAGAGTTTGTTAAAATATTTACATTGCTAATTAGTGTAATGGGGAAGAGAAGATTCTGTATGAGATAGCTTTGAAACACAGCAAAACTATCAAAGCAAATGCAAGAAATGAAGAACAAAAGTCACTTTGGAAAGAAATTATCTCTTCTGAGCCCAATAAGATGTTTTTATTTTTGTTTTGTTTTCATGTGAGCCTGGGAAGAATGCAGTGTTTACTGATCCTTGAGATTATGGAAACACCTTCCCAGCAAAGCAAATCAGAGCAGATAATGTGAGCACTCTGGTGAAGGGGCAGTCCCAGCTGTAGGCTGGAAAAGAGTCCAGGTTAGATGGGTGGGTAGATGGATACTTCAAACTATTGCTTGCTGTGGTTCCAAATAATTGATGTCAAATCTTGGTCCTGTGTGCTGTAAAGCTGCCAGGTCTCCAAATCCTTGAGGAAAAGGGGCCACCTTTCTCAGTTTCCAATGTCTCTCCTGTGATCTTAGTTGACTGTGTGCTGAAGGTGGAATTAATTATCATTTTGATAAGTTTATCTGTAGAAGAAAAAAGCCCGTCAGCTGATCTGTGCCACAAGCCTCCTGATATATTTGCATGCATCATTTAATTTAATAATCATGAGGACCTTACTTGATAGAAGCTTCCATCTAATGCCTTGATAAACTAAGGCTAAAGAAAGCTTTTGTGGAATCAGGTAGTGAGTATAACTGACAGAAAGTGTACTTCATGGAGTGCGGTACGCATGGAAGTCTTGCCTCATGTAGTCACTAACATAAAACACAAAACATTCATTTTGCAGGCAGTTGTTCTGGTAATATATGAAAGATGTTAATGTGCCAGGTCAATGGTCTTTACAGAGAACTATGGTAAAACATGCATAATATTAAATTTGCCACCTAAAGTAGATTTTAGGTCACACTTGGTGTTTCTAAGGATGTATGTCTTGCATCACCACCACTGTCGTCCACAAAGATTTTCATCCTGCCTACTGAAATTGTGCCTGTTAGATAGCTTCTCAACATGTGTGTGTTCAATGGTCTATGAATTTGATCACTCAAGGCACCTCACTGAACTGAGATTCTAAATCCTTTTATGACTACTATATTTCCTTTATCATAATTTCCCCAAGGATCACCCTTGTTGTGGCATCTATTATAATTCTCTTCCTCCTTAGGGTTTAATAGTATTACATTGCATATTTGCATTTTAAATGCAAAACAAAATTTACATTTTGCCTGCACATTTATCCACTCATAGATGTTTGAGTTGTTTCCACCTCTTGGATGTTATCAAAAATGCTGCTGTGAACCTGCATGTACCAATCTCTGTTTTTCAGGTATGTGGGCATATGCCTAGGGTAAATTATTAGTCCAGATGGCAGTTCTTTTTGTTAGGCTCTTAAGGAATCGCTATAGAACTGGCCCTAGTGGGGTGCCCTCTTCCGCCCCTGTAGCCACACACAGGAGTTACTCATTCCTCCCCATCCTCATCTGTTGCCACGGACCGGCCCAGTCGGGCTCCCGTCGTCCTCGGGAGAACAAGGCTTTGGACAGAAAGACACGGTTTCAGCGAAGTGACAGACAGAGACACTTTGATGGTTTTGACTCTGCTGCAACTTTACTGAAGTCAAGCTAGTATTTTTATAGTGATCTCACAAGGAAGCACCTTAAAATTGGCATGCTTTCCAGAACATTCAGACTTTTACCAAGGATACAAAGTTTATGTTTTAACATAGGGCAGTGCCCACAAGAAATCTTTGCTTAGAAATTTTCTGATCAACGCAAACAAGAAACAAAAACCTCAAACTGTGGTTTCATTATCACTGACTAGTGAAGAGTCCTCCGAGCCAAGTCGAATACCTGCCAAAGTCTAAACACACCTTTGTCAACCATCCTCCCTTATGTCCTGCTAAAGATTTATGATCTCCCTTAGAAACAAGGCACTGAAGGGAGGGGAAACTCCCGCCAGCTGCACCTCTCATGCTATTTTTTCTTAAGAAGGAGCCTATTATTTTTTCACTATTCTTAATGCCTATTAATACTAAATCTAATTCATTACTTTTTTAAACTTATTATTTTTATTAAAGCCTTTAACAATCTATTAATAATAAATTTCTTTATAAAATTAGTTGTGTTGTTTCAGGAGTCACAGAGAAAGTTCAAAGAATTCATTATTCCAGCCCCAGAGCCACAACTGAAAAAGTGTAGAAATCTCAGAATACGTCTCTTTTCCAAGTGGGATGAGTCTGCCAGGGACCTTCCAGGGGGCGAATTTCCGGAAAAAGCGTATCCCCCGCCCTGTAGCTTATGCTACTATGGCGACACTGGCGTGGGTGTTGGCAATCTATACTTGTTTTCTCATTTTACTTTTTAAATAGCTTCTGTAGTAGTCATCTGTCTCTACGCTGTGACAAAGTACTTGACAAAGGCAAGTGGAGGGAGGGCCTGGTTTACACTTCTAAAGGTTATATATGTACAAGACAGAGGGGGGAAGGCTGCAGGGTCGCGAGGCTGCTCATGTTGAACCCATGGACAGGACGCAGAGAGGGAGGAAACCCAGGGCCCAGATTCGTTTCTTCTCCTGTACTCAGATCAGGAGTACAAGCCATGGAATGGTATGGCCCCGCACTCTGACTTCATTTAGGCTAAGCTAGGCAGCCCCTCATGGACATGCCCAGAGACTTATTTCAACGGTGATTCTAAACCCCATCAACGTGACAATCTTGATTAGCCACCACAGTGGCTCTCCGCATGGACCTGGGTGAGGAGATATTAGTTGCCTCTTAATGGACAGTTTTACATAGAAAAGTCAGAAAATATGTAGGTATTCCAAATAATTTCTTATTCACTTATCACTAAGTGTGAATTTCTCTGCAATGATACGTGAGCAGTTCAAAATCTTCAAGCAAACAAGTATTATTAGTTAATACTACTTGAGCAGCTCTCATCATATATATTTAATCCTCCCAATAGCTGCACGAGAACACTTTTATCATCTAGATGAATACATAGCTAGGCGATCTGAACCCAGGTCCTCTGGGACCACAGGCTGGATTATAAAACAAAGACTGAAGGCAGCTGGGAATCGCCAAAGCCAGGAGGGACTTGGTTGCAGACTACTGGATTGACGTTTGTAGAGCAGACCTTGATGGAATGTGGGGTGTGCCATTACTTGGTTAGAGTGTCAGGTCTGTGAGGAAAAGGAGTTTAAAATGTTGCTGCTAGCGGTAAAAGATCCTGAAAACTGAGAGGAATCGACATTACATACAAATAGAACCCACATCCTTAAGCTGATGAAAATAATCCTGGGGTATGAATCTGTTGCTGACACATGGCCTCTACATCGCTTTCTCTTCAAGCATGGTTGCTAAGGGCCTGGTTGCCAGCCTGAGGCCTTACTGGGAAGGAGAGCCTTCCTGGAGAAAGTTAGGTCAATGCAGTCTGCCTCTGAGGGGAACATTGGACTCTAGCTTATTCCTCTTTCTCGCCCTTTGTCAACTGTCATGGGTGAATGTGCTTCCCCTGTGCTCTCCCCCAGAATTTTCTGAACCACAGACAGGCCCAATGTTAAGGGAACAAACTGACCAGGTACGGAAATCTCCGAATCATGAACCCAAGTAAATTTTCCTCAGGTGTCTGTTACAGTGACAGAAAGCTGTCTACCCATGGCCAAGAATTTTTTGTTTCCCTCTCAATTTTATACCTAAAAGATGCAGATCACTTATGTTTTCCAGGAGAAATCAAAATATCTGCATCTGTATCTGCATATTGTATCTGTGATATTTTCTGAGTTCATCAGGAGAATACGCTTCCTAGATTCTGCTTTCCGAGTTTAACTTTGAGGATGATGGACAGTCAAACACTCTCTAGGTCCAATGTGGAACTTACATGCTTAAAACAAAAATCTGCAAGTGAAAATGCATTCTTTTTCAGAAATTGTGCATGAAGCACAGAAGGCACCTCTGACAAATGAAACAGTTTGTAACAAGGGAAGTGGAAAAAGAGAGTGTAGATGAGATGAAAAGAAATAGTATGTGTGAAATGAGGGAGGGCAGTGTGTGTGTATAAGATGAGGGAGGACAGTGTCTAGTCTTAGTTGAATGTTATATTTCTCAGAGCTTTTATCTATACATGCTACAGAAATGCTAGAAGCCTCAGTTTCTGTACTACAGCAGTACAAGTTCACACAAAGAGAAACTCCATGGACCACTGATGTATGGAGAGAGTGGTTAAGAGGACACATTTTGTGTGTCAGCCTCCTTTCTTGATACTCTATCTTTCTGCCACTGTGCAACCTATGGTTTGGTGGAGAATAGCAGCTCCATGATCAAAGAATCTGGTTCAGTTTTAGTTGGTTTTTCTGTCTTATATCTCCCCACATTGGATTTTAGAACCCAGTTCCTTAAATCATGTTCCACAACCCCATGTGTGTGGGGGTCACATAACTGAACATAACTCCAGAAATATGACATTCAAATAAGATTACTTAGAGGAATGCATTATTGTTTCTGCTAGAGAATTTGAATTGCCCACGTGCTGTACTAGAGGTCTGGGCTGCTCAACAGGAATACCTGAGAGATACTGAAACAAAGATAGAATATGTACTTGTCTGGGGTTGCATATTATTTCTTCCATATGTAGATTATGAGTCATTTCTCTGAATGTTAAACATTGTACATTCTAAATCTTTCTGGAAATAATTGACACTTTGATCCAGATATCACAGCCCATTTTTTTTTTCTAGGGAAAAAAGATAAAATAATGCTAGCATCCATGTAATACCAAGACGCTTGGCCCATTAGTAGGAGTGATAAGCATCTGAGAAAGGGTACATGGCCTTCTTTTTGGGGGTGACATTAACATCAGTACAGTTTTGCCTTTGCTTGGCTGTTTGGATCTTCTGGATGCATGCAGCTTTCAAGTATGTGTGGGAGTGGACTACAACACTGAATGTTTTTTAGAGTTAGCTTATTAAGGCAGTTATGTCAATAAATAGGTGACTCAAGTTATTTTTGCTAACTAGATAAGCAATTCTAGCTAACCTTGAAAGTGTGCCTGGCACCTGGGGCCAGAGGTGCTTATGGTTGGGGAATTTCCAGGAACAATAAGGTCACAGAGTTTGATCTTGTATAGAGATTCACTTACATCAGCAACAAATTGAGATGAGTAGTGGGCCTGAGGCAAAAATGGCTATAGTTGTGTTTAAGGGGCAGGACTTTAGAAGAGGAAAAGTGGGTCTTACCAGGAATATAGTCTCCTCTTGGCACCTTATCCTGTACTTAGTTGGCACAACGAATAGGTCTTGTCTCATCCTCTTTTGTTACCCTACTTTCTGCCTCTCAATAACCTCTTCAATTTTCCTCTGGCTTGTGAGTTAGGTTCTACATTTGGGTTGTTTGTTTGTTTGAGAAACAGTCTGGCTATGTAGCCCAGGCTAGCTCCCAATTCACATTTTCCATTTTCATCCTCACAAATGTTAGGAATTTAGGCTTGTGCTAACACTTTGGATTCTCTCTGGGGTTTTGACAAATCGGATCTACTAATGTAGCAAAGTAGTTCCCTAACCAGGGCTGCTGAAAGTGAGGTAGAGGGGGTGTGGTGGGTGAAGGCGCTTTAAAGGGGAAGGAAATACACTGGAAGACCCTGTGTATGGTACAGAGACTCCTCGGGGCCTTATTTAGGAGTCTCTCTCTAGAATTGAGAGGACTTCTTTAAGTTATTTTGTGCTTCTGCCATCTAGACTTACACTAAGTCAGAACACAAAGGAGGGAAGACAAATGGGAGCAGACTGTAATTTCAGGTTTTACCTTTGGTCCAGTACATTGGTCAATGTCATATTGGCTGACACCAGAAATTCAAAAAAATTTAAGGCAAGTAGAGAATGACCAGATGAAGTGGGAGATTAAGTAAGGCTCAGATACATATACACCTGCCTAACTGCTCTGAAAATGGGGCTCATTCTTACAGCTAATTACACTAAAATTAGAAAAGCCATGGAGAAAGGAAGTTTACTGGAGACAGAGATGTATGATGTTTCTTTATTTCCATTTTAATGGGAAAATCTGAGGGTAAAATCTGGACTCTATTATAATACTAGTAACTTAGCTACAGTGGTAATGAGGGCAAGGAAGAAAGCATTTGAGGATGGCTCTTGAAACTATCAATCATTGCCTTCTCCAGTGGCTATTGCATAAGGTCTCAAATAGGTGGTACTTGCTCAGACCTTGATCTACTCATCAATGCTGTTGATTGGAGGAATTTTAAGGAAAGTAGAAGTCTACTCCCTTGTCCTAGGTGGGTTTGCCTTGCATAGAGGCTCTGCCTTTGGCCCAGAGAAAGGACACTGTCATCTAAGTTTGTGCTTAAGGATCACATGGTAAAGTTGAGAAGGAAGAGTGAGTAAAAGAGAGAGAGAGAGAGGAAAGAGAGAGACAGAGAGAAAGGAAAGAAATCTCAAAAGAACCCCATACCCATAAGATTAATTTTTTTGTAAAAACTTATTAATTAATTCATTTGCTCATTTAACATACCAATCACGGCCCTGTTCCCTCCTCTCCTCCCAGTCTCTCTCATCACTTCCCCCATACCACCCTGGCACATTAAGTGGTGTCAGGACTACGTGTTTCCTTGTAGTCTGAAGCAAGACAAGGTGGTCCTCTAGGAAAACAGTATCCAGAGGGAGGCAACAGAGTCCAAGTCAGAGACAGCCCCTGCTCCGCTCCTTAGGGGACCCACAGCAGCCCATCAGCTTCATATGTGTAGGGGGCCTAGGACCAGTCCATGCATGTTCTTTGGTTGGTGGTTCAGTCTCTATGAGCCCGAACGGGCCCAGGTTAGTTGTCATAATGTGGTGTTCTTGACTTGTCCAGCTCCCTTAATCTTTTCCCTAACTCCCCTTTCCCCTAACTGGGCCCCCCATCCCCTCCTCTTTTTCCCCTAAAAAAAAGAACAGGCCTCTCAAGGGTATCAACTAAACATGGACTAACAAGTCATGTTATTCTTCACTGGGGCTTTCTATGATCAACATAAATCAAGCGCCTCCCGGCATTCTACATCTTGAGACAGAATTAGAAGAATTTTGCAGTTTTAACTGCAAAATTGAGCCTCGATTTAAACTGAATGGCAACTTGTTCAAGCATTGTGCCAAAGCCACCTCTCAATGCCATGAATATTGGACCATTTACCCCATACATCTCCTCCAGCCTCAGATATTTAAACTCATCTTCACACCTCACTGAAACTTTAGTTTTCTGCCATACTTGGAAGGTATACCACATGATAGACTTTGATTCCTGTGTAGTCAAGGGGATTCCCACTTTCAGTGTTTCTGTCTGTCCTCATTGCCTGTCAAGAGATCATCTTGGCCTTTGACCTTTAGCTGGTGACAGAAGAGCTAGCTCATATTTGGGTAGGCATCTAGCTCAGAGCCCAGCTGTGCAGCCTCTTTGGAAACAAGAAGTGGAAGCCACATGTGGCAGCTCTGCTGGGAGAAATGTCAGGGGAGGCTTTATGGCACAGAACTCTGAAAGCGCAGCAGCCACCATGGCCCAGGACCCTGTGATCATGTAAAACAGAAATGGAGTTTACATTGGTTAGGACATATTTGATCAAAATGAATCAATAACTGACACAGGCTGCTGAAAATCCAATATACTTACATACCTTATCTTATCAGGTATCTGTGAATTATATGTCTTCGTGGTGATCTTATCTCAAAATGTCCCAGCAATAAGAAGTACACATATTAAAGGAGAATTAAGGACAAGAAAATTGAGGCTAGAGGAGCAACATCAGAGTTGAGAAGTAAGTACTTCCGTCGAACAAGTAAGGGTGCTTTTTTTGCCTCACATTGTTTCTACCTGTCCGCTTATTTGAGCACATAAGAAGACGTGCTGATAGTATTTCTTGGGACTTGGGGTGTTCTGTAACAGTGTTTATATAGGGAAAGAACCTTTTTTCCCTTCCTTTGTCAGGCTTGCATTATTCTGTCTTCCAGTACTAGCTCAGCACCCATGTGTAACTTTGATCACAGGTACAGTCTAATTCTCATGTATATTTGCATGGGAGATAGAACTAACCTGGGCTACATAGGAGAATCTGTTATGAAAATTAAAAGGAAAAGAAAACCCTACTACCTTAGCTCTAACCTCTGTATGTGTTTTCATTTTAAATTCAACATCAAGCCAGATTTTAAACTAAAGCATTCGGTAGTGGTCACCATTAATGAGAACTCTGACCAGGAAAATATTATCCTTAACACAGAATCCCTCAGAACCCTCCCGTCACAGTTCATGGAGAGAATTCTGAAACCTATAGAAACAGGTTATCTCCCAAGGTAATTTCCATTGACAGGAATCTACAGGCCCAGGGCATTTAGGAGACAGAACTGGGATCTCCCATGGTTACTCTCTGGTAAAATCATACAAAAAGTCTCATCTGTGAGAATCACATGTAGAAATGGAATGTCCTAAATCAGACCTGACAACAATGACAGAACACAGTACACTCAGGGAAGGCTTAAGCCAGCACTGTCAGCTTTTCCCCGAGGAGTAATCACATCTTTCCTACATTCTTGCACTCCCCACAAATGTATGCAGAGGGGGTTGCTAAGGCAGGAAGTTCTTGCTTTTCCTGAGACAAAAGCAATTCAGCTCTCTGAAGCATACTTGGAGAACTGTAGGAAGTCTCCAGAAGCCTCTCCATGCCGTGCTGAAGATTGTACTAGGAGAATAGTTCCCCAAGGGAAAAAGAAATCGTGATAAACTTGACCCAGAAACAATGGCTTAGTCATCAGAGTACAGAGCAGAACTTGTCATTCAAATCCTGGAACCTTGGCTACATCCAAGGGCATCTGAGAAGGCTAAAAGGGACACAACAAGCTCAGATCTAATGCTCATTAATAGGTTGCACAAAGAGACTACTCTGCCTCTACTGTAAGCTAAACTAGCCTCCTCAAAGATGCCTAAGCATCTGTAGTGGTCCAAGGATGAGATGGCATATACAATGGTGCTGTTGCGGCATCCAAACGCCTCAGAAACAATATAAGGCTGATTTAAAAGATCAAACATTTCTCTCCTGGGAAAGTATGTTTGTGTATTTTTGTTTGTTTTTTATTTGTTTTGTTTTTTTGAGGCAGGGCTTCTCTGTGTAGCCCTGGCTGTCCTGGACTCACTTTGTAGATGAGGCTGGCTTTGCAGATCTGCCTGCATCTGCCTCCCAGAGAGTTAGGATTACAGGTATGCACCACTTCACCCAGCTTGTGTATGATTTTTAATTTGAAATTTTAAATGTTACATTTTAATTTTCTTTTGTTACATAGTTTGATACGCTTACATCTTGAAACATTAGGATTCTCGATAAGATGTACTTTCTAGATTTCTAAAAGGGAATCTGGAAAAATGCTTGTTTTTTTTTTTAATTTTTTGATAGTGTCTCTTGTAGCCCAGGGTGATATCATATGTGATGTGTAGCTGGGGAGAACCTTGATCCTGCTGTCTTCATTTTCCAAGTGATTACAAATGTGTAACCATGACTGCCCTAGAGCTAAGTGAAGCAATTAGTACTCTGTGAGTGCCTCAGATTTTCTAAGCCATGTGTGTTTCTTGTATGGAGATTATTCTCTGCTTCAAGAAAGCCTAAATCAGTGATAACCTAGCTAGAATAGCTCCCTGGATATCGGGTTTTGGGGAAAAGCATGAAGAATCAACCCATGAGCAGCAAAAAAAGAAGAGGTGTTTATGGGAATGAAAGGGTGAGGTTGGAGGAGATACTAAAAGCAAATCATCAACTGAAGGTGCCTACACTGCACAGAAACAAAGAAATGGAAAGAAAAGATGGTCTGGGAAAACCAGGTCATGGGCTGAAGAATCTGCAAGCTGGAGACATTCTGGATCCCTCCCAGAAGTGCCCCTGGCTCACATCCTCAGACAGGCGCAGAGCAGGAGACAAAATCCTCAGACTATGACAGACTCCTGGGACTGAAACAAGTACTAGAGTAGTGCAGAAGTCGACCCCTAAGCAGCAGAAATTTATTTTCTTGCAGTTCTAGAGTCAAGAAGTTCAAGATGAAAGAAGGTCTGTTTCTCCCAAGGCTCCTCTGCTCGGTGAGTAGATGTCTGTTTCCTCTTTGTGTCTCCACACAGGCTTCCCCGGGTGTGTCTGTGGCTGTGCTGTTCTAAAGGACACAGCAGTAGCTGGACTGAGCAGTACCAGTATGATCTCACTTCGACTTAGTCAGCAGATACACTCAGTTCTGAGAGCTGCGAGTTGGGGCTCCAGTATAGAAACTTGATAGTGTGGAGACACATACATACACACACACACACACACACACACACACACACACACACACACACACACGAGATAGATAGATAGATAGATAGATAGATAGATAGATAGAAAGAATGAGACTCAGAGCTCCTGCCAAATTGTATATTATTTACAGTTAAGTCTCATGAATTAGTAATTAGCGAGTGGTTTCTCCTCCTTTTTTTTTTTTTTTGTACTGGGGAGATAACATGACATAGAGGAAGAAGGTGATTGGTGCTTACACTTGCTAATGGACTATCTAGAGACTGAGCAGCATAATTTCTAACCTGCTTCAACCGATTTCTGGGAAGCAGTTGTGACATAAACAGTTTATCCACCCTTTTCCCAGAGGAATTATTTTTTATGTTTTAATTTTATTTTATGTTTATGGGTGTTTTATCTACATGCATGTCTGTGTAGCACATGTGAGAAGTGCTCAAAGAGAGCAATACTATAATGTAATATATAATGTAATAATATAATAATAATAATGTATAATATTTAATAATATAATGTAACTGGAGTTACATATGACTGGCAGTTACTCTGTGGTGCTGGGAACTGAACTGGAGTTCTCTGGAAGAGCAGTCAGTGCTTTTAACCACTGAACCATTTCTTTATCCCAGAGTAGATTTTTGTTGTTGTTGAGATAAACAAGGAGAAGGGTAGGAAAGTATTTTTTAGGATTAATAAGAGTGGAAAATAGCGAAAGTAGAATTGGGGCAGAAGGAACAGCTAAGCTAAACCCAATGTGGACAATATCAATTCGACAAAGGTTGAGGCACACAGGCTACAGCTATCCCATAGCACTCAGGGGCTGGAATAATCCTTTAGAATAGTCTCCCACCTCCCACTAAAAGAGGGCTAGACCTCCCCTATCCAACTCCAGCAACAGATTAGGACCATTTGGGAGGGGGAGTGTCTAAACCATAACCTTAAACAATGCATCTCTCTTCAACGTATTGTAGCATCAGGGAGACAGGGTCCTCAGACCCAAGAGGCTTCCTTTATGTAACTACTAAAGAATTCACTGTAGCCAACTTAACATATTAAACAAATTATAAAGAAACAATCTGTTTGTGCCTTGAGATAGCAAGACATCAAAAAAACATTCCTCTAAAACAACAACGGTAACAACAAAATCCCTGTGCTTGCCCTTGATAAAAGGAGGGTGAGTCCTGTGAAGCACCTGGCCACAATGTCAGCTTCAGAACTTGTCCTGCAGAGTTCGGAAGAGGATTTTAGAAATGACCCTTGCGATCCAAAGGTTCTGAAAGTGTCCATTAACTGCAATCAACAAAACTCCTGAACTGAAATTTGCTTCTTTGCATTGACCTCTTCCTAGGCAGTAATGAACTCTTAAAAGAAACTAGTCCATGTAAGCCAGACATTCTTAAAGACACACTAAAAAATGTTGTCTTGCCCTTTGCTTTTTCCTCTTAGATGTTTCAATCAAGACTAAAATTAAATTGTTTTTGTCTTGGAAAAAAAATTACCATAAAAATGTCTGAGTGAACTATTTAAGTGTCTTTATTTTCAACAAATGTCTCTTCAATGTCTTCACTATGCCCAGCACTATGGGTAATGCTGAACAATTCAAAGGCAAAAATTAAAATAAACAAACAAATAAATAAATAAATAAATAAATAAATAAATAAATAAATAAATGCCTTGACTTTGTGTAACTGCTTGGAGAGGCAGGTGAGTAGAAAATTAAAAAAGTAAACTTTAAAAACAAGCAAACAGAAGAAAAAAGTTTATTTTTCTGTTGTTAAGAGACAGGGTGCTGGTGGGTAAATAGAGCTGACTAGGTTGCCCACTTTGCCTGTAGTACTGACAAGGATCCTCTGAAAAGTGACCTTGAAATTCTGACTTGAAAATCCTTTTTTATATTTATGAAACAAATAAAGAGGGGCCTTTGACCAAGAGAACAGTATATGTAAAGCATATGAAGTAGGAAAGAACGTGTTTCTCTTCTTGTCTTTTAGTTTTGGAGACAGAGGCTAGCTGTTTAGTTCAGGCAGACCTGGAGCTCCCGTTTTATGGCATCAATCTCCCCAGTGCTATGTGCTCTTACAGGTTTGCACCCTCATGCCTGGCAGGAAAATGGCCTCTCCAAGGGACTGACTTGTAGTGAAGAAAGGAATGGTGGGTAGTGGTGTCCAGAGGGTACCCTGAGTGGGAGTCAAAAAACTCACCAAGTTTTGCACGTCTTTTGAAATACAGTGAGGAGCCACTGAAGGGCTTCCAGATGAGGAGACAGGGTGCCTGCCCTGGAATTGTTAGAAGATGGTTCCTTGCGCAAAGCACAAGAAAGCATTCCAAGTGAAAGGTAGGAGAGTGCGGAAGCTGTTATAAGAACCCAAGAAGGGTGGTGGGAGAATAATAGAGGCTGGAATCAGATAAAGGGTGGCCATCCAGTGAGGGAACAGAGCTATGTACACTGAGTCCTAAGCGCTTGCCTCCACTAATCAGGTTAAGCGGTCGTCTTTAGTAATTCGGGGAACAGTGAGAGTAGTGAGGTTTGTATGTGGTAGGGGTGAAGTAAACGCCTATATTCTATTCCTTCTCTCATGTTCTCTCTCTGCAAGCCCATTCATACGTTCAAACCAAGTAGTTGTTGATTACATGCAATACATGTACATTAATAATCTAAAGATAATTATAATAGACTAACTCTTTGTTGCTATTTCCGTCGTACCGGGGATTGGAACTAGAATTTTACCCATGCTAGGCTAGTATTCTAGTACTAGATTTCTCCCAAGCCCATCATTATGACAACCTTTTATTAATCATTATCCATAAAGACTAAGGACTCTCCTATTGCTATCTGTGAATATCACACTGAATCCTCACCATAATCCCAAGAGGCTGTCTCCATTTTATTTTTCCTTTGTTTTGTTTTTGAGACAATGTTTCTCTGTGTAGCCTTGGCTGTCCTGGACTTGCTATGTAAACCAGGCTGGCTTCAACCTCATTGAGATCCTCCTGTCTCTGACTCCCCAAGTGCTGGGATTACAGGCATGATCCACTGCATCTCTCTGATGGCTAAGGATGTTGAACATCTCTTTAGATGTTTCTCTGCCATTCTATATTTCTCTACAGAGAATTCTCTGTTTAGCTCCATACCCCATTTTTTATTGAATTGCTTGATTTATTGCTTTTTTTTTTAAACATGTTCTTTTTATTTTTTTTCCATACAGTAGAGCAGTAGTTGGGTTGTTTAATCTGATTTTCAACAACTTAGTTATCTTCTTTATAAAACACACAGTACTTTCAGCTTAAGTGGTGTAGGGTTTTATTTTGCCACTGATTTAGAAGTCAATAAAATGTTAATTTGCCCTTTTAACCTCAACCTCAAATTATTTCAGTACACAGTTGTGTCTCCTTACCTCCTCTCCTTTTCTCTTCATAAGATTTACTTTTAAATACATCTTTTTTATTTTTTATTAATAGGCCTGTTCTTTGATCAGCTCCCCCTGAGGGGAGAGCAGCCTTACCAGGCCACAGAAGATGACAATGCAGCCACTCCTGATGTGATCTGATAGACTAAGATCAGAAGGAAGGAGAGGAGGACCTCCCCTATCAGTGGACTTGGGGAGGGTCATGCTCAAAGAAGGGGGGAAGGGTAGGACCGGGAGGGGAGGAGGGAGAGGCTTATGGGGGGATACAAAGTGATTTAGTGCTTTTTAATTTCTTTAGTTCTTTATATATTCTGGATATCAGCCCTCTGTCAGATATAGGGTTGGTGAAGACACTTTCTCAATATGTAGGCTGTTGTTTTGTTCTCACAACAGTGTCTTTTGCTTTACAGAAGGTTTTCAGTTTCATGAGGTCCCATTTATTGATTGTTACTCTTAGAGCCTGTGGTGTTGGTGTTCTGTTCAGGAAGTTGTCTCCTGTGCCAATGAGTTCTAGGCTGTTCCCCACTTTTTCTTCTAACAGATTTAGAATATCTGGTTTTATGTTGAGGTCTTTGATCCAATTGGACTTTAATTTTGTGCAAGGTGATAGATATGGGGATATTTTCATTTTTCTGCCTGTAGACATCCAGTTGGACCAGAACCATTTGTTGAAGGTATTATCTTTTGTCCATTGAATGGTTTTGGTTTCTTTGTGGAAAATCAAGTATTCATAGGTGTGTGGGTTTATTTCTGAGTCTTCTATTTGGTTCCATTGATCCACCTTTCTGTTTCTATGCCAATACCTGGCCATTTTTATTACTATTGCTATGTCATACCGCTTGAGATCAGGGATGGAGATACCTCCAGATGATCTGTTGTTGTGCAGGATTGTTTTGGAAATTCTGGGTTTTTTGTTTCTCCATATGAAGTTGAGAATTTTTCTTTCAGGGTCTGTAAAGAATTGTATTGGTACTTTGATGGGTATTGCGTTGAATCCATAGATTGTTTTTAGCAGGATGGCCAATTTTCCTATGTTAATTCTACCGATCCATGAGCATGGGAGATCTTTCCATCTTCTGATATCTTCCTCAATTTCTTTCTTCAGAGACTTGAAGTTTTTTTCAAACAGGTCTTTCACCTGCTTGTTTAAAGTCACTCCAAAGTATTTTATGTTATTAGTGGCTATTGTGAAGGGTGTTGTTTCCCTTATTTCTTTCTCAGCCCTTTTGTCTTGGATATACTGGATGGCTTCTGATTTTTTTTAGTTAATTTTGTATACAGCCACTTTGCTGAAAGTGTTTATCAGCTGAAGGAGTTCTCTGATTGAATTTTTGAGATCACTAATGTATACTATCACATGATCTGCAAATAGTGAAACTTTAACCTCTTCCTTTCCGATTTGTACCCCCTTGATCTCCTTGAGTTGTCTTATTGCTTTATCTAGGGCTTCAAGTACTATGTTGAAGAGATAAGGAGAGAGTGGGCAGCCTTGTCTTGTCCCTGATTTCAGTGGGATTGATTTAAGTTTCTCTCCATTGAGTTTTATGTTGGCTATAGGCTTGCTGTATATTGCCTTTACTATGTTTAGGTATGTGCCTATATCCCTGATCTCTTCAAGACTTTAAACATGAATGGGTGTTGGACTATGTCAAATGCTTTTTTGGCATCTAAGGAGATAATCATGTGGTTTTTCTCCTTCAGCTTTTTTTTTTTTTTTTTTTTTTTGGTGGATTACATTGATGGATTTCTGTATGTTGAACCATCCTTGCATGCCTGGGATGAAGCCTACTTGGTCGTGGTGGATGATATCTTCGATGTGTTCTTGGATTTGGTTTGCAAGTATTTTATTGAGTATTTTTGCATCAATGTTCATAAGAGAGATAGGTCTGAAGTTTTCTTTTTTGTTTGGTCTTTTTGTGGTTTAGGTATCAGGGTAACTGTGGCTTCATAGAATGAGTTTGGTAAAGTTCCTTCTGTTTCTATTTTGTGGAATAATTTGAAGAGAATTGGATTTAGCACTTCTTTGAAGGTCTCGTAGAGTTCTGCACTGAAACCATCTGGCCCAGGGCTTATTTTGGAAGGGAGGCTGTTGATGACTGTTTCGATTTCCTTGGGGGATATAAGGCTATTCATTTTTTCTACATGATCTTGATTAAATTTTGGGAAATGGAATCTATCAAGAAAATTGTCCATTTCTTTTAGATTTTCAAATTTTGTGGCATATAGGCTTTTGTAGTATGACCTAATGATTGGATTTCCACTGTGTCTGTAGTTTTGTCTCCCTTTTCATTTCTGATTTTGCTGATCTGGATCGTTTCCCTCTGCCTTTTAGTTAGTTTGGCTAAGGGTTTGTCTATCTTGCTGATTTTCTCAAAGAACCAGCTCTTGCTTTCTTTGATTCTTTGAATAGTTTTATTTGTTTCTAATTGATTGATTTCAGCCCTGAGTTTTATTATTTCCAGCCCTTTGTTCCTCTTTTGTGTATCTGCTTCGTTTTTTCCTAGGGCTTTCAGTTGGGCTATTAATTTGCTTGTATGAGATGTTACAAATTTCTTCTTCTCCTTTTTTTTTTTTAAGTTTTCTTTTGTATATAGGTTTTTTTTATTAATTACACTTTATTTACTTTGTATCCCTTCTGTAGTTTTCTCCCTCTTTCCCTCTCAATCCCTCCCTTCCTCCTCCTTCTCTACTCATGCCCCTCCCCACGTCCACTGATAGGGGAGGTCCTCCTATCCTTACTTCTGATCTTAGCCTATCAGATCTCATCAGGAGTGGCTGCTTGCCTTCTTCTGTGGCCTGGTAAGGCTGCTCTCCCCTCAGGAGGAGGTGATCAAAGAGCATGCTAATCAGTTTAGGTCAGAGACAATCACTGTTCCCATTACTATGGAACCCACTTGGAGACTGAACTGTCATGAGCTACATCTGTGCAGGAGTTATAGATTATCTCCCTGCATGTTACTTGGTTGGAGTATCAGTCTCAGGGAAGACCCCTGTGCTCAGATTTTTTGGTTCTGTTGCTCTCCTTATGGGGCTTCTGTCCTCTCCAGATTTGGCTAAAATGACCAATACCCATACAAAAAGGCAAAGAGGATGGACATCAGATGAAGGAGAAAACAGGGAACAAGTTAGGAGCCTGCCACAGAAGGCCTCTGAAAGGCTCTGCCCTGCAGATTATCAAAGCAGATGCTGAGACTTATGGCCAACCTTTGAGAAGAATGTAGGGAATCTTATGAAAGAAGTGGGAAATAGTAAGATCTGGAGAGGAAAAATTTCTTCTTGAAGGCACTTAGTGCTGTGAATTTTCCTCTGAGCACTGCTTTCATTGTGTCCCATAAACTAGGGTATATTGTACCTTCATTTTCTTTGAATTCTAGGATGTCTTTAATTTCTTTCTTTATTTCTTCCTTAACCCAGCTGTCATTGAGTAGCAAGTTGTTCAGTTTCCATGTTTGTGTAGGCTTTACGTAATTTCTATTGTTGTTGAGGTCCAGCTTTAGTCCATGGTGGTCAGATAGACTACAGGGAAATATTTCAATCTTCTTGTATCTGTTAAGGCTTACTGTGCCTGACAATATAATTAATTTTTGAGAAGGTTCCATGAGGTGCTGAAAAGAAGGTATACTCTTTTGAGTTTGGGTGAGAAGTTCTGTAGAGATCTATTAAGTCCATTTGAATTAGGACCTCTGTAAATGCCTTTATTTCCGTATTTGGTTTCTGTGTAGATGATCTGTCTTTCGGTGAGAGTGGGTGTTAAAGTCTCCCACTATTAAGGTGTTGGGATCTATGTGTGATTTAAGTTTTAATAATGTTTCTTTTACAAATGTAGGTGCTCTTGTATTTGGTCATAGATGTTTGGAATTGTGATGTCTTCTTGGTGGATTTTTCCTTTGATGAAAATGACGTGCCCCTCCTCATCTTTTTTGATTAATTTTGGTTGAAAGTCTATTTCATTAGATATTAGGCTACCTACCTCAGCTTCTTTTCTGGGTCCATTTCCTTGAAAAACACTTTTCCAGCCCTTTACTCTGAGGTAATGTTTATCTTTGTTGCAGAGGTGTGTTTCTTGGATGTGGCAGAATGTTGGATCCTGTTTCTGCACCCATTTTTTTAGTTTGTGTCTTTTTATTGGAGAGTTGAGTCCATTGATGTTGATAGATAATAGTGACCAATGAACGTTATTTCCTTTTATTATGGAGTTGGTGGTCTTACTGTGATTCATTGCTTGTTTTCTTTTAATTTTTGTAGGGACATTATCTGTATCCTATGTTTTCTTGGGTATAGTTGTTTTCGTTGGATTGGAGTTTTCCTTCTAGTATCTTCTATAGGGCTGGTTTGCTGTGTAGAAATTGCTTAAATTTAGTTTTATCATGGAATATTTTATTTTCTCCATCTATGCTGATTGAAATCTTTGCTGGGAATAGTAGTTTGGGTTGGCATCTGTGTTCCCTTAAAGTCTGCATGACCTCTGCCCAGGCCCTTCTGGCTTTCATATTTTCTGATGGGAAGTCCGGTGTGATTCTGATAGTTCTACATTTATATGTTACTTGGCTTTTTTTCCTTGCTGCTTTTAATATCTTTTATTTGTTCTGTATTTTTAGTGTTTTGACAATGATGTGATGTGAGGATTTTCTTTTCTGGTCTAGCCTATTTGGTGTTTTGTGGGCCTCTTGTAGTTTTATGGACATCTCTTTCTTAAAGTTGGGGAAATTTTCTTCTATGATTTTCTTGAAAATATTTTCTGGATCTTTGAGACTGGAATCTTCTTTTTCATCAATTCCTATTATTCTTAGATTTTGCCTTTTTATGGCATCTTTGATTTCTTGGATCTTTCATGAGAGAAGTATCAATTTCTGCGAGTGTATCTTCAGCACCAGAGATTCTGTCTTTCATCTCTTGTATTCTGTTGGTGATGCTTACCTTTGTGGTTCCTGATCTTTTCTGTAAGTTCTCCAGTTCTAGAGTTTTTTCTATTTGTGTTTTCTTTATTGATTCTAATTCTATTTTTATTTCTTGCACAATTTCCTTCATCTGTTTGAATATGGCTTCCATTCTCTATATGATGGCCTCTATTTTTTTGTTCGTTTCTTCTTGATATGCCACCAATTTTGCCTCTACTTCCCTCTCTCTTTATTTGGCTATATTTGCCTGTGTTTCTTTGAGAACTTTGTTCAGTTCCTCTTTCTTAGCCTCCGCCTGGAAGGTCAATTCTTTGAGAGATTTGTTTGTTTCCTCTTTAACTGTCTAGAGTTGCTTGGGTATTTCTCTGACAGATTTGTTTACTTCCTCTTTATGTGACTAATAACTGGATAAGCATATCTTTAAGGTCATTTTCCTGTGTTTCTGATGATTGGAGTATCCATTGATTTTGGAGTTGCTGGTGAAGTCATGATTTCCTGATTTTTGTTGGTGTGTTCTTTCTCCTACCTCTGGCCATTTGCTTAACTGTAACCTTCACTGTTTTTCTTGGGTTCTGCAGTTCAGATTGTTACCATCTTTCTCTGGCATCTGGAGTATTCTTCAGGGAGATGAGAAAGGTCCAATGGTTTCAGTGTGTGCGTTGGTGCTTCAGCTCTACCTGTTGGAGAAAAGTCCTTGGGTGCAGAAGGACAAATGCGAGTGAGCATGTTCATGTGCCTGGAAGTTTGCCTTGAGGGACAGGGTGCTAGAGAATGTAGAGGCCTTCAGTGTGAGGGAGAGGTCCCTTGTGGTCACTGAAGGGGTAACGGGTGCTGAAGTTATCACATGCGCTGGTGATGACCGTACGTGTAAATTCTCTGAGTAAGTCAGTGGCCTACAGGCTACTGGTAATCATCTCTAACTGAGCTCCAGGAGTTATTTGCCTAAACTGCACTGGTAGCTCCACAGAGCCAGGGCTTCCTTATCCCAAGAAACTCTCTGTTTCCCACAGTGGATGTGTGGGTGGGAGATTTCTGATGTCTGGTTGCTAGCTTAGAAGCATCCTGAGTCTGGGGCTCTGCAGGCACTTGGGGGCTCACTCACTCTCTAGCAGGTCCAATCAAAATGCACAGAGGTTCCTCCTCTTCTCTACTGGCAGAATTGGCCCTGCTAAGCCAAATGTGTGCTTAGACAGGTCAGTGGTGTTGCAGCTGCTGTACCCGGGAATCCAGTTGTGGCTGCAGAACTGGGGTGTCTAGGTGCCTGCCAGGAAGTCTTAAGTAGCCGTTACCGTGGCTTGGCACTTGGTGCCCCTGGGTGTTTTGCAGGTCTGCTAGATTTTGGTGGCTGCACAGCCAATGAGGGACTGAGTGGCTCATACAGTCAGGCTTTGTGGAGTTGGTCTGACCGCTGAGGCTGAAGTGCTAGTATTCCCACCTCTGCTGTCTGGGTTCTCAGGCAGCAAGATCTGGGCCACTGGTGCTGTGGCTCTGCTCCTCTGATGCGGAGGGAGGCCTGAAGAAGGAAAATGCCCCCTCTCCATTCTCAGAGAAGTCTGTGTCTGACCTGAATCAAAAAGTTCTCTGCTCCTGTGGTGTCCCCCCTCTTTCAGGGAGCCACAATGTTGATTTTCCAATTTCAGTTGCCCCTCCACTCACCAATTTTGGAGTTTCTAATTCTCTGCCTTTCAGAAACAGTGAGCGCTGATCACCACCATCTTGGATTCAACCAAGATTATATTCCTAAAACTAGCTGCAAGCTCTATTCCCTTATTTGCTCACTTTCTCCTCCTCAAGCTAACTACCAAGGTCCAGCTATCAAAGTATTGAAGTCCAGCAATCAAAAGCCTTCTTTGGCTGACCTAATTAACATGCTCAATCAAAATATACCGCCACATCCTATGCAATTCAAACCCAGGCTTCCCTCCTTTTCCCTTCTTAAAAAGTATACTTGCACGGTGTATTTGCTGCTGGTTTTTGCCTGAGTCAAAAGCAGCCACTTTGACTTTTCTTTCCCTTTTAATAAAGAATCTCTCTGTGGAATAGCAACCCGCCCAGCTTCAAACCTGATATAGTTTTTATACTTACTGGGTTTAAGCCTTCTGCAGTGTTAATTTATTTTACTGTTTGTATGACACTTGCAAATATTTCTGAGTAGAAACTTATTTCTTTCACAGTGTTATATGGTAATTTCAGCTCATACTTCCTTGCCATATGTCATGTGTCTAGTTTAGCATCAGTAGAAGGAAGTCTGCAAATATTTTGCATCAACAGAAGCATCCTGGCTGACTTCAGAAATATTGTAGCCACCACAAGTAGAATGCTTTCCAGGAGGGTTTCTGCACTTAGCTTTGGACCTAAAAGGTTGTTAGCTACACTGACATTCTGTGATATTGAACAGGCTCATTAGATTTAAAAAAAATAAGGATTTGATGTTTGCAGGGATGTGTGTCATGGGGACTCGCTCCCAGTAGTCTTCTCTGGGCATGTTGGGCAATTCAGGTTCCCCTGGACCAGCAGACGTGTGACCTAGGCAAGTGCAAGGTTGGCTGGCACCATTCCAGACACTGGAATGGGGTCATGTGGAACCATGAAACAGGAGCAGCCCAGTACCTAGACTGTTCTGTTCACTTCATCTCCCTGCAGCTCTTCACTGGAGGTATACAAGTATTAAAGCTGTATTTTAACAAAGCCACAGAAATAGATTGTTGAATCATAACCTAGGGAGGTGCTCTTTCTAGGGCAAAACTCTGAGTTGCTAATGCATCCTTTACCAAGATGGCTGCTTTAGCATAGCCAACAGCTTTCACATCTTGACAACTTTCTGATCATGTGCTTTCCTCTTAATCCTCTACACATTATCCTACATTAATAATGTTGTATTTTCAATCTCTTATTATCAAGTTATTCTGAAAATTTAAACAAATTATGTCTCAATATTATAAAAAAGTCATCCATCTTGATATTACATACAGATATTCATTATCAAAATGTACTAACTATAGGTCATATGTTTATATAGAGGATCATTCAATTTTTATATACTATTTTTACTTAATTATTTTCCTATTGCTTGAGTGAATATGTATGTATGTGAGTGTGGGTATAAGCCTGGCATGGGGTACATGATTAGGTTGGAGGACAGCTTTTGATTGTCCTCTCCTTCTACCACAGAATCATCAGGCTTCTGTGGCAAGTGCTTTTATGAGATTTCCAGTTTGTTTACAATCCCAGTCTCACCAGGATCTGCCCTCCTCCAAGAAGAAGCTTCAGTGGAGAAGAAATTACTAAACAACACCCTCTCTTAATGCTCTTCTTAACCTTTCTCATAGTTCTCATTCTAGTTTCATGACTTATCCACCCCTCCACATATATATACATATGTGAAAAATAAATGTAGTATTCTTCTATAAAACAGATTATCCCATAATCTTTAGACCCCATTCCAGTGTCTCAGTTGTCTTAGGAATATCATTTATATAAAAAGTTTGATTAAAAATTACCTTGCATCAAGTTGTTGTGTTGCTATGGTGTCTATGAATCTACAGCAGTTCACCATGGTCCTTTGATTTTAAGAGTCCTGCAATTTTGAAGGTTACAGAGGCATGATTGTGTAGAACATCTCTCCTTTACAGAAACTGCTTTTTCTCTAGAGCTCACATGAACAAGAGTGGAGGCGGTGTCTGGGGTGGAGGGGAAGGTAAAATTTGTTCGTTCTAAACACAAAGGAAAGTTGAAGTACTTAAATTTGATGCCATTCGATGACTTTTTATCTACTTCTTTTGTTTCCTAGTTGCTAGGTGACATTTGGGTGCATCAATTTTTACTTCAAAGCAAAGCCAGGTAAGTGCCAGAGGTAAGACAAGAATATGTTTAAATTAGCCTTAGACTTAAAATATGAAACATAGGTCTTTATTTTCATCTGATAAAATCTATGAAATGTCTTTCTTTTGAACTGTACTGTGTTTGTGTGTTTGCTTGTTTGTTTTCTGTGGTTGAGAGAGCTGTGGTCACTGGTGTTTTGGTGGCTGTGTGGCAGGCAGCAAGGCCGCACCTCACCTTCATCTTTACTGCCATTCAGAATCAGGGTGCCTGTGCCTACTTAATTTCATGCCCCACTGACTTACAAATGGTAACTGTGGAGCTGATATCAACGCAGTGGTAAACTAAAGGGGAAGAAAGCCCCTAATCTCTTAAATGGTCATCAGGCAAATGTCCAGAAAGCATTGTTATCTCAAACTGTAGGGTAACAATAAAAACATTGATGTTGGAAGATAACAGTTCCAGAACTAGATAAGAATGCTGGATCATTGATGTTTAAATGTTTCATATTGCTTCTTTTAGGGGCTGTTTTTATTTAATTTTGCAAAGGTACCGTGACCCAGAAGATGTTAAGTGGCCATCAGATACTAATACGTTAAGTTAACTGAATAGAAATGGATTACAGAAAGGCCCCGTCAGCATTTCAGTAAGAACAAGGCTTCAGGAGCATACAGTGTCACAACACATTTACCTTCTGTCTACATCCTTAAAAAATTAGTCACAATTAAATAGCGCTTTGAAATAATAAAATGTTTTCATATTTATTACCTCATATTTTAAGAGGTAAAGATTTACTGAGGCCGTATTTCACATTGTATACTTATCATCATAGCATTATCTCATTAAGTTCTTCCAACAGCCATACAGAAAGGTTTCTGGTTGGTCTGTGACCACAAGAGAGAACGGAGGCTGTATTGGCCGGGAGATGTCCCCACAGTTATGCCAGGCATTTTCTAAGGAGAGTCAGTCTTCCTGCTACATTGGCTGTCTCGGCAGCTTCTCATAGAGTTCAAAGGACACTGTAGAAGTTTGATAAGCCAAATTTTTCCAGTATTAGAGATGTTCCAGTGCTTCACTGTCTTGATGTAGTTCCTTCCATCTTCAAATCTCTTTGGGCAGTGGCTAGAAAGAGAGCTTCAAAGCGAATCTCCACTGGAGCATCCTCATTTTCTATTACAAGGGTAAGGAGAGGATCCGTGTCTGGTGACATGTACTTAAAACACTTCTGAGAAAGCCCCATCTACATTTGAATCTTAGCAATAACCTTCATAGTGATGTCACTTAGGGAATTATACTCATCTAACCTAGTTTGTCTTAGTGTTCATATGGATAACAATGGTGCTTCACAATAGTGATGAAAGGCTTAAAATAGATCCGACCACAAAACTAACTCAGTCTTGTTACTTTAAAAAAACAGACTTAACTGACAATGATGACTTTGATTCTACAATTTGGGAGATAGATGCAAATGGATCACTCTGAGTCTGAGGCCAGAGGCCAGCTTGTCTATATAGAACATTCTAGAACACCCAGGGTTGTAGAGTGAGAACTTATTTCAAGAAGGAGGAGGAGGAGGAGGAAAGAAGAAGAGGAAGAGGAGAAAAAGGAGGAGGAGAGGACTAGGCAGAGGAAGCTGTGGTCTTATGAACTGGCATTTAAAGAGTACCAGTTGCCAGATATTGCTTTCCCTTGCATTCATTTAACCATGACCTCTCCTTCTCTTTCTGTCTCAGGGATGCCCAAGAAACACACACTGAAGACCAAGCCAGGGACCAACTTGAGCTCCTTTCTTCAATGGATGCAATATGGTTGTGTGGAAAGCATTTCTCCAGGGCTATGGTTTTATCCCATGTCCTTGAATCTTCAGTTGTTAGGAAGATGCTATTGGTATATGTGTGAAGCCACCCTAAATTCATGCTATCTTAAAATCAGCTCAGTATGTTTTCTATCTGACCCTAGCCTATAAAGTCTCATCAGGACTGCCTGCATCCTCTTCCAATGTGGCCTGGAAAGGCTGCACCCCATAAAGGGAGGTGGTCAAAGAGCCAGCCCCTGCTCCCCTTATTAGGGAAACCACTTGGAGACTGAGCTGCCTAGGGGCCACATCTGAGCTGGGGGTCTAGGTTCTCTCCATGCATGGTCTTTGGTTGGACTATCAGTCTTCTGCAGAAAACATGTATAACTGTTCTTTGAACAGTTATAGTCAGTCTAGTTTTTTGCTTGTTTATTTTTAAGATTTTTATTTTGTTTGAACCATTTCTCCTTTCCCCTTTCTTCCTCCAAATCCTCCTACATAGCCCTCCCTGTTCTCTTTCAAACTCCCGGCCTCTCTTTTTGCATCAATTGTTATTGCATGTAAATATGTATTTGTATATACACACACTTTCCAAGTGGGTTCTTAGTAAGGGGAACAAGGACTGTCTCTAACATGAACTCAGGGGCTGGCTCTTTGTTCACCTCCCCCTGAGGTGGGGGGAGCAGCCTTACCAAGCCACAGAGGAAGATAATGCAGCCAGTCCTGATGAGATCTGATAGGCTAGGGTCAGATGAAAGGGGAGGAGGAACTCCCCTATTAGGGGACTGGGGAAGGGGCATGGGAGGAGAGGAGGGAGGGAGGGAGGGATTGGGAGGGGATGAGGGTGGGTGCTACAGCTGGGATACAAAGTGAATAAATTGTAATGAATAAAAAATTTTAAAAGCATACATACAAGTGTGTCCTTAACACATTGTGTTTCAGAATGTGTATATACATACAAATACATATATGCATCTAATCCCATTTCTCACTGTTAGAATATTTGTGTAATTATGACAGCTAAATAAATAGAATTTCTAGTTCTACCATTAGCCCCCACCTGGGACCTCTATTTTCAACCCTTTGAGCAGTTAAAATATAAACTCAATTTATTTGCAGTTTTGTTTTAAACCTCTTTTGGATTGAGAGTAATAATAATATTAGTAGTAATGTTAGTATTATTAGTAATATTAGTAATAATATTAGTTTATGAAGCCAGAGTCATATTTGTATATGGGGAGAGACAGCCCTGTATAGCCCCAAGTTCTTAAGTGATCTCATCCTAGGAATCTGGATAATATAGGACCTAACAAGAATAAAACACTCAGGAGAGCTTTTTAGCTTTGCATGTATATGGGGACCTTCATGGGAGAGTAAATCTAGATAAACAACCCAAGCATGATGCCGTAATGCCTTTAGACAAAGAATGATAAATTTACAAATGATTTACAGGGTAAATGGAGCTCTGAGCAAAGGCAGAAAATGACAGGGACACTACTTATAAATATATAGAGAGGAAGCTAGCGAAAAAATTGGGGTTAGATGGGATTTGCTCATTCAGGTTCATTGAAGACCACATCGCCAGTCTGGGTGACTAAGGCAGTTGTGTGGTGATGGCATGTGAAGGGTGGTTTCTCCAAAGCAAAGTCTGACTGGCCCTTTCCAGAATCAGAGTTCAAGTGATTTTGTTGAGAAATAATCATACCCAGTTTGGCGTAGTTTAAGATGGCACATCTCTAACTCCATCTGTGTCCAGCAGACGACTTGAAATGAATGAAAACCAAAGCAACTAGCGATATGTTCTGTAAGATATTTTGACTTTGTCCCACCCCTCTTCTGTGATTTTTAACAACACCTGTCCTAAAGGAAATTGCCAACAGCTGTCTTAGATTTTGTGACTCCTTTTTATAAGGATATTTAGGTTATCAGACAAATATACTATCCTAACAGGAATGTAGATATTCCTCCTTTTGGCTATCAGGGATTAAAACAATAGTCTGAAATAAATTGGAAGTTCTCCAGGATTCTCCCAGGAGAAGACAAAAGAAAAAAAAATTCAAGCCTGGTGCCAGGAGAGGAGGAACTTGTCTCTGAGGAGGGGATTTCATCCCGTTCTGGCACTGAGGCAGTGGAGAGTCAGTGATGTGGGGACTTGGTGTGTGTGCAGGCACAGTAGGACAGTCACTGGACTTTCCTGTTCTGCTTCCGTGGATGAAATCCTGTGTTCTGCTCTGTGCTGTGATTTTTCCATTTACTTGCCCCACTGCGGGTAGGATGCAGAACCTCTCTCCTTAGGGCTGCCCGGCTCAGACTGTCATTCTAACAGCTCTGACAACAGCTGTATGAATTTGTAGGTGGGTCTGTCAGTGGCTAGATAGCTAATCTTAGGGAGTGTTTTGATCATCAGTTTTCCTATTTCTAAAATGAAAATGATAAAATGCATCTATGTGACTGGAGTGTAAAATGGATAAGTATGCCTAACGTGTTTTGGAAGCACATGCATATGGCTGGAGGGCAACGAGAAAACCAGCAGTGTAAGACAAATCTCTCCCCAGTTACCGACGTGCAGGAGATTTCCTACTCAGGAACTCTGTTTGCTCTTCAAATCACCTTTTAATCTAAGAGTCTGCATTTCATCTCTCAGGACCTCACTGTCTCCATTTGAAACTAACAGCTAATCTAGCTAATGGAGGGTCTCTTAGGGGCTTAATGTGTCGCCTCTCTCATAAGATTTGTCATCTTAAAGAGTCCTTTAAGAGGCCCTAAATAATTGTCCTAAAGATGAAACATTTAAGCACAGGCAGGCAGGCCTGTAGTCCTGATCCTTCAAGGATTTCCCTCCCTTTTGATTTTCAATCCCAAAATCAACCTGTGATAGAGACCAAACATTAGAAGTGTTCAATCTGACAGTCTCAGATTCCGAATGGGGCCCCAGTGTTCTCTTGCCCTTGTCCTGGTATCCATTGTCTTTCTGGAAAAAAGCCATGGTGCTCAAGTCTTACCTCAGAGATGGCCATCTTCATCTTCACTCCAAGTCCTCCTTCAATCCTTCTGTTTTCCTGCTGTGCTCTGAGGAAACTCCAGTACTCCAGGGTGATTCCCAGCACCCTGAAGGTGGCTTACAACTGTCTGTAACTTTTATCTCCAGAAGCATGATGCTCTCTTCCAGTCTCTGTGTGCATCAGGTTTCTGTCTGGTGCTCAGACATGCCTGTAGAAAAAATATTCATACACACACACACACACACACACACACACACACACACACAAAGTTTAAAAATTAAAAAGAAAGCAGCTAGTGGTCTCTAGGTACTCTCAGCTTTCTGTACAGAATTTTAGCTGGGGAAAGAAGATACTTGGGAAGTACATTAACATGATGGCTTACTCCTAAGCCTACTTCACTTATTTAAATTTTCCATGTGAAAGCCTAGTATTTCAACATTTTCTTAAAGACTTAAGTTTTCTGTAGTCTTCAGTTTGATGTAAATGTGTATTTCAGTGAAACACATTTCTTCTTTCCACCCTCCACAAAATAGACACAAAAAATGTAACAAGGCAAATAAACTTAATTATTTTATCATACTTTAATCATATTTTAAAATGTAAATATTTGTGAGGTAAGAGGCCAATAATCTAATTTCCAGTTGTGATCATTTTAGCAATCTCAATATAATAACTTTAATAGATAGAAGTCTTTTATGCACTAACCATTATTTTCTGGAAATAAATGCAAGGAGAGAGTGAGTTTTATTAACATTGATTACATTGACTGCTTGTATTTCCAATAAGTAACCATATATGGATGCCAAGGGGAAAATACTATTGATAGAGTCGGCCCAAATGTCAAAACCATGCAGAATCTGTAGTTTTGGAAGTGTGCTCCAGGATCCAAATGTCATAAACCTTCAAGTGACCTTTGTGTTCCAAGCAGTCACCAAATGGCCAAATCTGGTTTGTGTTACCATGGAGACACACTTTGATGGAAAGACCTCTGATGGAGTTGAGCAGCGTGAATGATTAGCAGGCAGTGTTGTGATAAATAAGAATTTGTGTCAGTATAGGGCTCTCTGCAAGAGGTTAAGCATGTGTGTGCAGTGCAGATAACATTGTTTAAGAAAATATCTGATATTACTAATGTCTGTAAATGAAAAGCAGGCCAGAAGTGTTTTTAATCTTTTCCTCAGTGTTTCTAATATAAAAATGACAGGATGAAAAAAAGACATCAGTGTAATTTAACAACAAAACTTAACCACAATTGTGGTTTATTTTAGTAAGCTTCCTAACAGATATTTGATATTATAAAAACACTACAAAATAAGGTAATTAAAATTATCAGAAAATTATCAGCCAAGCCCATAATAGAAGTGAAATGAATTTTTCTTTCAATAAGAACTGGATACACAGTGGAATTAATTTAATTCCTGCTCCAATATTTTTACCTAGTTAATGGGGGTGGAAAGACAAGAATGATAGCATGAACTGTTCACAAGAAATGATGTGGTCACAGGAAATGAGTTCTAACTCTACCTCTGGACTCCTAGAACTGGAAATACCACAATTGTGCATGGATTCTGAAAATGTATTGTTTTCTGGTCCTACAAATATTGTCACCGCGCTGGCTTTGTATCTGTGTCTACAAAAAGCCAGTGGACTGTTCTAAGAAAGAAACTACACCACAATGGTGGAGAACATAGTAAAAGCTACTAAATTCCACGAGCATGGGCCCATTTCTGAACTTCCACCTGGAACTCAGAACTTGGATCGGAAGCAAGACCAGGTGGGACACCATGGTGACAGGCAAGTCATTCTGCAAGCCAGTGAATGATAGCTTTTATGGAATAAGCAGAATGAGCACATTGGTGTTCTCAACAAGTATCTACTCCGTGTGTTGGTCCCTCCTTCAGGTGGTCGAATTGAGGCCAGCCTCGGTGAATGGAGATCCATGTTTCTGAGCTTATTTCTAAACTCTATGCCTGCTGTGATGGATACTTTGTTCATGAGTCATTGGGTGATGACAAGGATAGCCAGGGATAGGGATGGTTAGTGTTCACGGATGGCTCATTCTACCTATTTCGTTCTTAAATTCCTTCTTGGCTGAGATCACTTTTTTGAACATTCATATGGGACACAAATGTTCTTTCTAAAACCTGTATCCTCATACCTCTTCCCATGACCTCTGTTATTTTATTTTTTGTTTGTTTTGAGACGGGATCTCACTGTTGGCTGTCCTGGAACTAACAGAGATCCAGCTCCCTCACACTCATGAGAGTTGGTATGGAAGGTGTGTGACACAACACTTAGCTCTCATGATCACTTTGTCACCAGTCTTCCAATCATCACTTCTTCCAAAATCGTAACCATCCTGTCAAACCCCATAAATCATGTGTGGCCATTCCTAAGTATCCTCCCTCCCTAGAACACTGAATTAGGAACACTAGTTCTGCCCATTGGAAGGAATTCTCTTTATTTTACTTCAGGAACATGTAAGAAAATAGCTTTAGAGCTCTAGCTGTCCACTTCTGGAAAGTGCCTGTATAACATGTAAAACCATCTTTATAACAAGTTTAAAATTTTTTCCCTGCCCACTGATAGAAGGGAGTTTATGTGAGGCTAGAGGTTCTGGTTCCTTGAGAGAAGGAAGTGTGGAAGCTACAGGGACCATGAACAACTTTCTTTTCATTTACCTTACTCATGCATTCAAGACTTGATGCTCCACTTCAGCATTCTTCTTCCTTAAGCTTTGTAATCTGGAGTAAACCAGATAGTTTGGGCATTGTAGTTTCCTTTATCATGGTCTTTATTTGGTCTGCTTTTTGTCACTTAACCTAGCAAAAGTGTACGGCCTGTTATGGTATTCTATACCCCTAAAGCCCATGTGCTAAAGGCTTGGTCACCAATATGTGGTCCCATTAGAAGGTGATGAAACATTTAAGCTGGAGCCTAGTAGAAGGAAGTTAGGTCTTTAGGTTATGTTCTTTAAGGGGATATTGAGATCCTGGGTCCTTCTTTTCTCTTTCTTTGCTTCCTTAGCCACCCACAGTGGGATGAATGGCTTTGCTTTAATATGGACTCCTTGTATGTCTTTACCTGAGCACAGACTCCCAAATGGTGGAACCAACTGATTATGGATTGAAATCATGAACTAAAGGAAACTTTGCTCCTCTAAGTTAATTTACCACAGGCATTTCATCACAGCAGCAGGAAGCTCATGAACGCAGAGCTTTTTCTTGGTCTTCAATACTATAGAAATCGCATAGTAGTAAGAATCAGATAACCTAGAACACCTGCACAGATGTAGCCCATGGCAGTTTAGTGTCCAAGTGGGTTACATAGTAATGGGAAGAGGGACTGCCTCTGACATAATCTGATTGGCCTGCTCCCCCCTTAGGGGGGAGCAGCCTTACCAGGCACAGAAGATGACAATGCAGCTACTCCTGATGAGATCTGATAGACTAAGATCAGAAGGAAGGAGAGGAGGACCTCCCCTATCAGTGGACTTGGGGAGGGGCATGCGTGAAGAAGGGGATGGGAGGGTGGGATCAGGAGGGGAGGAGAGAGGGGCTTATGGGGGGATACAAAGTGAATAAAGTGTAATTAATAAAAATTTAAAAAAGAATCAATGAACTATTGTAACATATGAGCAGGGCTGAATTCTTAAAGTTGCTGCTGAACAGGGATCAAACACAAAGTATAGATACTTCCATGACTTTATTTTATAAAGTTCAAAAATTAGGAAAAACTAACCAGTTGTGACAGAATTCAAGACAGTAATTTCCTTTAATGAAGCAAGCCAGGAAAACATGTGAAGGAACTCAGTGTATGAGTGTGGGTATTCTATGTCTTAATTTGGGGCAGATGGCTTATTTACTTTGTGAAAATTTATTGGGCTACCCACTTACCTGCCTGTGGTTTCATGTGTACAAGTTCAGCAATAAAGAATTGCTTTTTACAAATTGATTATTAAGAGGGTATGTCACAATAGCTGCTCCACAGTGAAAAATCGTGTGTCCTCAGTCCCTAAACATGTATGTTTGAGCCAGCTGCTAATGCTATAATATTCAGAGGCAGGTCTTGAGTGATTGGGTCCTTCTGAAAGGAACTGATGTTTGTTATAAAGAGACACCAGAGTTTCATGATGTGAGGACATGACAGGAAGGAGCCATGTGTGAGCCAGGAAGTGAGTATAATTAGACACTAACAATACCTTGTTCTTGTATATCCCAACTGTTTGATGTGTGAGAAAGAAATTTCTGCTGTTCATAAGCCTCCAGTGTTTTCTTAGTATGGCCTGAACAGGTTGGTCAGCACTTTACCTCATATTCATTTTTCAAGCAAGTTTGTAGCTATGAAGGGAGCAAATGACCATTGAGTGGGTGGCAAAGGAAAAGGAAAGGGTGACTAACAGGGAACAAGTTACAGTCTCTGGTGTACATTGCAGAGTCACATGACTACAGATGACAGGAAAACACTACTCAGTTCAAAGAGCTGGAAGAGAGATTTGCAAGACCAGCACAATCATCATCACCATCAGGGAATAATGACTATCTGGGGACATTAGTACATTTAACCTTATATAAACATACAGTGTACACATGTATTCAATGGCAAATGGTACAATATGCATATGTATGATTTTATAGGACCTGAGGGAAAGCATTGTTTTTAGAAGATTTCATTTTTTTGTATTGAAAGGATTAATTGAGAATATCAACCTTAGGGTTGGGACTGTAGCTTTGTGGCAGAGCACTTTCCTAGCATGCATGAGGCTCTGGGTCCAATCCTCAGCACTGTAAAATCCATCTAAACAAATGAAGAACAAACCCTTAGGTGCTATCTTAACAATGCAAGCAAGATTTTATACTACATTGCCTTTCTTAATCTAACTTTTTGTTTTCTTTTCTAGTCGTATGGGTTATATGATGAGTTGAGATAGGGAGGGAGGCTTATTTGAGGTGGTAGAAACCATCAGTGGAGTGTTCTCTGCTGGCCTACCTGCTCTGGGATGCTGCTCCACCAGAGCCCGGCATAGGTACATGTCTTGAGTCTTCACTAGGTTTACCATGAAGCCTGGAGCAATTGGTTTTATTAACCTTGATTATGTTTTTCTTTCTATTGTTGTGATTAAAATAAAAGCAACCAAGGGAAGGAAAGGATTTATTTGTTGTTCACTTCCAGGTCACAGTCCATCACTGAGGAAAGTCAGGGCAGAAAATAAAATAGAAATAGTGGATGAATGCTGCTTGATGAGCAACTTTCTGATTCACACATAGGCTCATGCCTAGATCTCTTTGTTATGGAACACAGGACCACCAGCCCAGGAAACCCACGACTCACAATGGGCTGTGCCCTCCCAAATCAATTGCTAATTTAAAAACTGCCTTACAGCAGGATCTTATTAAGACATTTGGTCAATTAAAGTTACCTCTTTTCAGATGAGTCAGTCTAGCTTGTGTCAAGCTGATATAAAACTAACCAGCAAACTGACCCCTTGTCATCTTAACACACAAACACAATGCTGGCAAGACATAATCTTTTGTTTATTGTTCTTCTCAATATTACATTTTAATATCAACATTACAATATAAGCACCCAAAATTTAAAAGTCCCATAGTCTTTAAAAATTCAAACACTTAAAAAAAAAATTCAGTCTCTTTAAAATACCAATCTCTTTTAAAATTCAAAATCTTTTAAAATTCAACATCTTTCAACTGTGGAGTTCTATAAAATCAAAAACAAATACAATATTTTCTTACTTCAAGAGGGAAGAACCAGAGCACAGTCACAAAAAAAAAAAAAATCAAAGCAAAACCAAACTCTAAAAGTCTGAATAACTTCTGCCTCAACACCAAATGTCAGGATTTACTCACAGTCTTCTGTGCTCCTCCGTTAGGCTTGGGTCACTTCTCTGGCTCTGCCCTCTGCAGCATACACAGCTTGTCTTCTAGGCTTCGCTGGCTCCACTCCACAGCTGCTGCTGCTCTTTCTAGTCAACCCATGGTACTGGCATCTCCAAAATGCTGGGATCTTCTGCTGCAACTGGGCAGTACTTTCACCAATAGTCTCTCATAGACTCCCTTCATGGTTCCAAGCTTCTCTGTATGACCCTTTCAGTCCTGTGCCTTCAACTGCCATTGAGGCTGTGGCCATCACTGATAGCCTTTCTTGACCTCTCCCAGCGCTAAGCCTCAGCTGCTCACTATGAAGCCCTCATGCCTTCAAAACCGGTACACTTTGGAGGTTTTTAAACTGCCAAGTTCAGCTGCCAACACAAGGTACAACCTTGGCCATTTCTGAAACACAGCTTCAGAGTGCTGACCCTAGGAAATGCTTTCCAGAAGAATTCACCTCAACAATGCTCATCACTGCTAAATTCTTAAGCACTGCTAAATTCTCAGCTCTAGCAGACCAGCATGGAGTATCCCAGCAAAGCAAAGGTTTCGTTTTAATCATAGCTAACCATAGCTGATTCTTCAGCCCAGCTAATCAGAACTGTAGAATCTTAATTCAAAATAACATATGGTCAGTATAGAATCTTTAAACGTCTCCCGGAAACTTCTCAAGCAAGCCAGGCCCCCATCATCTGCACTGCCCTCAACATTCTTGTCTTCCTACTGAATTGACATTCAATGGCTTTTCTCAGTGATGGCCAGAACCTCACCTAACATTGAATAAATCTCCTTTCTGAGCCATTGTTATTATTAGTCTCTTTAATCGGCACACCGGGGACAGGTCATTGAGCTCAGCTTGCTGGGGATGCCAGCAAGCGGAAATTTTTATCCTGAAATTTTTGGGAACACTGTCACCCTCATCCCTGATGACTGTCTTGATATTGGTGTTCCAGCCAGTCAATACAGGAAAGCATGGTAAACAACTAAAATGCCACCAGCTATGAATGTGTTATCTCACATTAAGTTACCTGATTAAGAATGTGGCCACTTATCATGTCCTTCTCAAGAACTGGAAGTCAAGAAATATTACTTTGGAGAAAAGTAGTTGTAAAAATTGAAAACGTTGAGCAAGTTTGGATAGGAATCAGAATTGAAAAACAGTTCTCCAGAGTGGGGGTGCAGCTCAGTGGCAGAATGCTTGCTAAGAATGTGTCACTGTAATTCTCAGCACCTTAAAAGACACACACACACACACACACACACACACACAACCTTTGGTGTGAGATCCCATACACCCCGATTAAGATGATCTTGAATTCTGAGATTTTAGCATGAAATGTTATATTCCAACAAAATTTTTTTAAAAAATAGACTAGTCCTTGAACTAAAAACATCCAATAACTATGAATTTCCAGAGTCTTAAATATGAGAAAATAAGCAATTAAAGACTATGAGCAAAATCTGTGGATGATAAATATCCCGTCTTTGCCCTGCTACTAAATGGCCAAAGGTTATCACGACTATGCTAGACTCCATGCGCCCTCTGGCCATTCTCCCTGGAAATGCAGCTTCTGTAAGCTTATGTAAGCATTCTTTCTCATCAAAAGATAATCTTACTTTTTTGTTTTAATTTTTTATATTTTTTTCTTTTTTTTATTAATTACACTTTATTCATTTTGTATCCCCCCATAAGCCCCCCCTCCTCCCCTTCCGATCCCACCCTCCCCTTTCTGCATGCATGCCACTCCCCAAGTCCACTGGTCCACTGATAGGGGAGGTTCTCCTCTCCTTTCTGAACTTAGTCTATCAGTTCTCATCAAAAGTGGCAGCATTGTCCTCTACTGTGGCCTGGTAAGGCTGCTCCCCCCTCAGGGGGAGGTGATCAACGAGCAGGCCAATCAGATTATGTCAGAGGCAGTCCCTCTTCCCATTACTATGTAACCCACTTGGACACTGAACTGCCATGGGCTACATCTGTGCAGGGGTTCTAGGTTATCTCCACGAATAGTCCTTGGTTGGAGTATGAGTCTCTGGGAAGTTCCCTGTGTTCAAATTTTCTTGTTCTGTTGCTCTCCTTGTGGAGTTCCCGTCCCCTCCAGCTCTTACTATTTCCCACTTCTTATATAAAAATCCATTCAATCTGCCCATCAGTTGGCCATCAGGCTCAGCATCTGCTTTGACAGTCTATACTGCAGAAGCTTTCAGAGGCCCTCTGTGGCAGGTTTCAAGGTTGTTTCCTGTTTTCTTCTGGCTTTCAGAGGCCCTCTGTAGCAGGTTCTGAGGTTGTTTCCTATTTTCTTTTTCTTCTGATGTCCATCCTCTTTGCCTTTCAGGATGGGGATTGAACATTTTAGTTAGGATCCTCTCTTTTGCTTAGTTTGTTTAGATGTACAGATTTTGGTGGGTTTATTCTATGTTGTATGTTTATATGAGAGAGTATATACCATGCGTGTCTTTTTGCTTCTGGGACAACTCACTCAGGATGATCCTTTCCAGGTCCCACCATTTACCTGCAAATTTCATGATTTCCTTATTTTTCATTGCTGAGTAATACTCCATTGTATAGATGTACCACAGTTTCTGTATCCATTCTTCAGTTGAGGGGCATCTGGGTTGTTTCCAGCTTCTGGCTATTACAAATAAAGCTGCTACAAACATGGTTGAGCAAATGTCCTTTTTGTGTACTTGAGCCTCTTTTGGGTATATGCCTAGGAGTGGTATGGCTGGATCTTGAGGAAGCGCTATTCCTAGTTGTCTGAGAAAGCGCCAGATTGATTTCCAGAGTGGTTGTACAAATTTACATTCCCAACAGCAGTGGAGAAGGGTTCCCCTTTCTCCACAAACTCTCCAGCATGTGTTGTCACTTGAGATTTTCATCTTGGCCATTCTGATGGGTGTAAGGTGAAATCTCAGGGTGGTTTTGATTTGCATTTCCCTAATGGCTAATGAGGTTGAGCATTTCTTTAAGCGTTTCTCTGCCATTCGATATTCCTCTACAGAGAATTCTCTGTTTAGCTCTGTTCCCATTTTTTAAGTGGATTACTTGGTTTGCTGCTTTCCAGCTTTTTTAGTTCTTTGTATATACTGGATATGAGTCCTCTGTCAGATAAAGCATTGGTGATGATTCTTTCCCAATCTGTAGGCAGTCGCTTTGTTTTGATGACGGTGTCCTTTGCTTTACAGAAGCTTTTCAATTTCATGAGGTCCCATTTATTGATTGTTGCTCTTAGAGCCTGTGCTGTTGGTGTTCTGTTCAGGAAGTTTTCTCCTGTACCAATGAGTTCTAGGGTATTCCCCACTTTTTTTTCTAGCCGATTTAATGTGTCTGGTTTTATGTTGAGGTCTTTGATCCACTTGGACTTCAGTTTTGTGCAGGGTGATAAGTATGGATTTATTTTCATTTTTCTACATGTAGACATCCAGTTGGACCAGCACCATTTGTTGAAGATGCTATCTTTTTTCCATTGTATGGTTTTGGCACCTTTGTCAAAGAACAGGTGTCCGTAAATGTGTGGGTTTATTTCTGGGTCTTCTATTCGGTTCCATTAATCCACATTCTGTTTCTATGCCAGTACCATGCAGTTTTTATAACTGTTGCTCTATAGTACAGCTTGAGATCAGGGATGGAGATATATCCAGAAGATCTTTTATTGTAGAGGATTGTTTTAGCAATTCTCGGTTTCTTGTTATTGCATACGAAGTTGAGAATTTTTCTTTCCAGGTCTGTAAAGAATTGTGTTGGCAATTTCATGGGAATTGCATTAAATCTGTAGATTGCTTTTGGTAAGATGGCCATTTTTACTATGTTAATCCTGCCAAGCCATGAGCATGGGAGATCTTTCCATCTTCTCATATCTTCCTCTAATTCTTTCTTCAGAGACTTGAATTTTTTTTCATACAAGTCTTTGACTTGCTTGGTTAGGGTTACACCAAGGTACTTTATACCGTTTGTGGCTATTGTGAAGGGTGTTGTTTCTCTAACTTCTTTCTCAGCCCTTTTGTCTTTTGTATACAGGAGTGCTACTGATTTTTTTTGAGTTAATTTTGTATCTGGCCACTTTGCTGAAGGTGTTTATCATCTGTAGGAGTTCCCTGGTAAAGTTTTTGGGGTCACTTATGTATACTATCATATCATGTGCAAATAGTGATAATTTGACTTCTTTCTTTCCCATCTGTATCCCCTTGATCTCCTTAAACTGTCTTATTGCTCTAGCAAGGACTTCCAGCACTATGTTGAAGAGATATGGAGAGAGTGGGCAGCCTTGTCTTGTCCCTGATTTCAGTGGGATTGCTTTAAGTTTCTCTCCGTTCAGTTTGATGTTGGCTATAGGCTTGCTGTATATCGCCTTTACTATGTTTAGATATGTGCCTTGTATCCCTGATCTCTCCAATACTTTAAACATGAATTGATGTTGGATTTTGTCAAATGCTTTTTCAGCATCTAGAGAGATTATCATGTGGTTTTTTTTCTTTCAGTTTGTTAATATGGTGGATCACAATGATGGATTTCCATATATTGAACCACCCCTGCATACCTGGGATGAAGCCTACTTGGTCATAGTGGATAATATCTTTGATGTGTTCTTGTATTCAGTTTGTAAGTACTTGGTTAAGTATTTTTGCATCAATGTTCATAAGGGAGATTGGCCTGAAATTCTCTTTCTTTGTTGAGTCTTTGTGAGGTTTAGGTACCAAGGTGACTGTGGCTTCATAGAATGAGTTTGGTAATATTCCTTCTGTTTCTATTTTGTGGAATAGTTTGAAGAGAATTGGAGTTAGCTCTTCTTTGAAGGTCTGGTAGAATTCTGCACTGAAGCCATCTGGCTCTGGGCTTTTTTTGGATGGAAGACTTTTGATGACTACTTCTATTTCTTTGGGGGATATAGGACTATTTAATTGATTTACCTGGTCCTGATTCAGCTTTGGTAAGTCAAATCAATCAAGAAAATTGTCCATTTCATTGAGATTTTCAAATTTTGTTGAGTATAGACTTTTGAAGTAAGTCCTAAAGATTGTTTGGATTTCCTCAGTGTCTGTAGTTATGTCCCCCTTTTCATTTCTGATTTTGTTGATTTGGGTGGTGTCTCTCTGCCTTTTAGTTAGCTTGGCTAAGGGTTTGTTGATCTTGTTGATTTTCTCAAAGAACCAGCTCTTGGTTTCATTGATTCTTTGAATTGTTTTATTTGTTTCCAATTGATTGATTTCAGCCCTGAGTTTGATTATTTCCAGCCGTCTACTCCTTCTTTGTGTGTCTGCTTCTTCTTTTTCTAGGGTTTTTAAGTGGGCCATTAAGTTGCTTGAATGAGCTGTCTCGAATTTCTTCTTGAAGGCACTTAGTTCTATGAACTTTCCTCTTAGCACTGCCTTCATTGTGTCCCACAAGTTTGGGTATGTTGTGTCTTCATTTTCATTGAGTTCTAGGAAGACTTTAATTTCTTTCTATATTTCTTCCCTAACCCAGCTGTCATTCAGTAACAAGTTGTTCAGTTTCTTTGTGTGTGTAGGCTTTTTGCTATTTCTGTTATTGTTGAGGTCCAGCTTTATTCCATGATGATCAGACAGGACACAAGGGATTATTTCAATCTTCTTGTATCTGTTGAGGCTTGCATTGTGACCAACTATATGGTCTATTTTGGAGAAGGTTCCATGAGGTGCTGAGAAGAAGGTAAATTCTTTTGTGTTTGGGTGTAAAGTTCTGTAAATGTCTGTGAGGTCCATTTGATTCATGACCTCTGTCAGAGGCATTGTTTCTTTGTTTAATTTCTGTTTTGTTGACCTGTCCTTTGTTGAGAGTGGGGTGTTGAAGTCTCCCACTATTAATGTGTGGGGATCTATATGTGGTTTAAATTTTATCAATATTTCTTTTACAAATGTGGGTGCTCTTGTATTTGGGGCATAGATGTTCAGGATTGTGATGTCTTCCTGGTGGAATTTTCATTTGATGAGTATGAAGTGTCCTTCCCCATCTCTTTTTATTAATTTTGGTTGAAAGTCTATTTTATCAGATATTAGAATGGCTACTCCTGCTTGTTTCTTGGGTCCATTTGTTTGGAAAGTCGTCTTCCAGCCTTTTACCCTCAGGTAATGTCTATCTTTGTGCCTTAGGTGTGTTTCTTGTATGCAACAGATTGCTGGGTTTTGTTTACGTATCCATTCTGTTAATCTGTGTCTTTTTACTGGAGAGTTGAGTCCATTGGTGTTGAGAGAGATTAATGACCAGTGGCTGTTGGATCCTTTGATTTTGATGTTGGCTGTGTTCATAAGGTTGTGTGCTTGGTTGCTTTTTGTTTTACTGTAGTAAGGTTAATTATTTCCTGTGTTTTCTTGACAGAAGCTAAATTTCTTGGGTTATATTTTCCCTTCCAGTGTCTTCTGTAATGCTGGATTTGTGTGTAGGTATTGTTGAAATTTGTTTTTGTCATTGAATATCTTGTTTTCTCCATCTATGATGACTGAGAGTTTTGCGGGGTATAGTAGCCTGGGCTGACATCTGTTTTCTCTTAGGGTCTGCATGATATCTGTCCAGGCCCTTCTGGCTTTCATAGCTTCTGTTGAAAAGTCAGGTGTGATTCTAATGGGTTTGCCATTATATATTATTACTTGGCCTTTTAACCTTGCAGCTTTTAGTATTTTTTCTTTGTTCTTTTGTACTTACTGTTTTGATTATTATGTGGCAGAAGGATTTTCTTTTCTGGTCAAATTTGTTGGGTGTTCTGTAGGCCTCATATATTCTTATTGGCCTCTCCTTTAACTTGGAGAAATTTTCTTCAATGATTTTGTTGAAAATATTTTCTGGGCCTTGGAGAAGGGAGTCTTCTTTTTCCTCTATACCTATTATTCTTAGGTTTTGTCTTTTCATATTGTCTTGGATTTCTTGGACGGTCTGTGTCAGGAATTTTTTGGATTTAACATTTTCTTTGACAGATACATCGATTTCTTCCATTGTATCTTCTACACCTGAGATTCTTTCTTCCATTTCTTGTAGTCTGTTGCTTATGCTTACTTGTGTAGTTTCTGTTTTCTTCCCTAAATTCTTCCCCTCCATTATTTCCTCCATTTGTGTTTTCTTTAATTTTTCTAGTTCTATCTTCAGGTCTTGAGTTGTTTTGTTTACTTCCTTCACCTGTCTGGTTGTATTTTCCCGTTTTTCTTTTAGTTCCTTCAACTCTGTTCCTTTTATTTCTTTCAGTGATTTAGTTATTTCTTCTCTGAAGGTTGCAAGCTGATTGGCTGCATCTTCCCGTATTTCTTCACGGATGGCCATAATCTGCTTGTCTTTAACTTCCTCCATTTCTTTTGGGATAGCCATGATCTGTTTGTTTTTATCTTCCTCTAATTCTTTACGTATTTTATTTGTTTCCTCTATTATCCTCTTCATCAGCATAGATGTAAGGTCATCTTCTTTATTTTCTATTATGCTGCTTTGTCCAGGGCTGTTCGCCCCTGGATGGCTGGATTCTGGAGATGCCATATTGCTCTGTCTTTTGTTGGTTGAGCTTTTAAGCTGACCTCTACCCATTGGGCTGATTTAGGTGTTGGCTGTTAGTTTCTGTGCTTTCTAGAGTCCTGAGGTAGGGAGAATCCCATTGGCCGGAAGATAATTTTTTTTGAAGGAGTCCTCCTCTACTTTTTGGTTATGGTCAGTGTATGGCCAGTGTTTCTCAGGAATTGCCACTGCTCACCTCAGGTTTATAGCCCTGAGTAGTAGCTGTGGTCTTTGTTAGGCAGGGGGGGATCTCCTCTTACCCATAGAAGTTCTCAAGAAAACCCAGCTGCCCCACTGCTGGGTTTCTCGTTATAATTTTAGTGTGCTGCTGCTCACTAAATTTGCAGGTACAGTCCTCTTGAAGAACCTGCTATTTTCCTAGCTGTGGGGTTTTCTCCCAACAGGGAAACTCAGTCTGTTATCCTGGGGCACACAGTTCTGTCCGGGAAAGTGAGAAGTGCGCCCAGCAAGTCTCTGGGCCAGAGGCTGAGTGCTCTGCTCTGGGCCTGGAGAATGTGCTCCTAGGTTGAGTTGGCGCCTGGGGGCACTGCTCTGGTCTGGAGACTGGGTGCTTCACTCTGGACCAGAAGCTGTGTGTCCCTGTCTGGGATGGCGGCTGCAGGCACTGCTCTGGTCCAGAGGCTGTGGGTGCAGCCCTCTTGAAGGACCAGGGATTCCCACAGTTTTGATAGTCTAGCTAGGGATAACTGGTTGATCCTTGGCACAGTATCTGAGGGCTGCTGTAATGGCTCTCTGGCTTTTCTAGGTCTGAGGATGCAGCTGTGTGTCCCAGTGCCCCAGGGGAACTCAATAATGGTGGCTGAGCACAGCGCTCCTGCCTGCATTAGAGCCTAGAGTCTGCGTGAATCCAGGGAGTCTTTTGGTGCTGGGTGTCCTGAGCATTAGACCTGATGCTTCCCTCCGCTGGGGGTTTCCTCCTGCCAGAGACACCCAGTCTTTGCTTTGGGGACTGCTGTTTTGCCTGGGGTGGTGTGTAGAACCCACAGGCACAGATGCCGGCCTGTGGCTCTGCCTTTCTGGCCTTTGGGAGCGTTGGCGGGTGCCTAAACTGGGTTATTTTTCCTGAGACCTTTTCTGGGTGGGGGTGTCGGCTGAGTGCTCTGAGATCAGACCTGCCGTTTCTCTCCCTGTGGGTTTGCACCTGACAGTGAAACGCAGTCTTTCGTGCCCTGGTGCCCTGGTGCCCTGGTGCCCATAGTTCTATCTGAGGCGGCGAATCAGACATGCAGGCAGGGCTCTGTGCAGGAGCCTGGGTCCCCGGCTATGTCTCCGGGCTGTCTCCTGGGGCACCCACAGAACCCAAGTCTTTTCCAGGGGATGTCTGGGTGACCTAAGGTCGGTCCCAATCGTTTCCTGCTCCGTGGGGTTATCTCTTGACTGGAAAATCCAGTCTGTGGTGTTGTGGGCCCACAGATCAGTCCGGGACAGTGACCAGATCACGCTGGTGTGTAGCTCTGGGCTGGCAACCAAGAGCCTGGCAGAACCAGGATGTCTTCCACAGTTTAGACCGGTGAGTTAAAGCTGATTGAATCCCTCATCGTGGGGTATCCTCTCACCTGTGAAACACAATCACTTGTGTTTTATGGCCACGAGTTCTGATTGCTGGTCACTGTGACAATCCTGCTGTGCTGCTGCTCAAAGTGAGAGTCCTCCTGGCACCCTTAATTTTTTATATTAATCACAGGTTATTTACTTTGTATCCCAGCCGTAGCCCTCTCCCTCATTTCCTCCCAATCCCACCTTCCCTCCCTCATCTCCTCTCTGCCCCTTTCCAAGTCCACTGATAGTGGAGGACCTCCCCCCCTTCCATCTGACCCTAGTTTGTAGGTCTCTTCAGGACTGGCTGCAATGTCCTCCTCTGTGGCCTAGCAGGACTACTCCTCCCTCAGGGAAGGGGGAGGTTGAAGAGCTCACCATTGAGTTCATGTCAGAAATTGTCCCTGTTCCCCTTACTAGAGAACCCACTTGGACACTGAGCACCATGGCTTATTGAGCAGGGGTTCTAGGTTATATCTGTACATGGTGCTTGGTTGGAGAAACAGTCTCATGAAAGACCCCTGTGTCCTGATATATTTGGTTCTTGTGGAGCTCCTGTCCTCTCCAGGTCTTACTAACTCCCTCTTCTTTCATATGATTTCCGGTACTCTGCCGAAGGTTTGGTTATGAGTCTTAATATCTGCTTTGATACACTGCTAGGTAAGAGTCTTTCAGGTGCCCTCTGTGGTAGGCTCCTGTCCTGTTACTTGTTTTCTCCTACTTCCAATGTCCATCCCATTTGTCTTTCTAAGTGAGGATTGATCATCTGATAATCTCACTTTAACCGAGATTCTTACACACACATTTTCTCATTATTCGTACAAGTCCATTATTCTCCACACTTCTCAAATGTTTTTTAAAGTCTCATAAGAATGCATGAAATATGAAAAGAAATTGGAAATATCAGACTGTTGAATGATGAAAGTAAAACGATGGGTAGACAAATGACCAAGAAACTAGATCACAGCACATAAAATAGCAACAGAGCAATTCTGTTATATTGATTGTAGTAGACCATGATACACAGTGGTAGAAATACCACTTTAAAACCTCAGAGCTTATGACAATGCTTAATTTCTTCTTTGGGTTGCAAGTTTCAGCTTTCTCCATGGGTTCTATGATTACAAAGCTGCCAGCGCTGCCTGCCATATGGTTGAAAGGAATTTGTGGGTGTTTGTCCTAACACATGAATGCCCTGGGCTTGTTGATCCTACTCACTGTCATTGCCAGAGCTATCCTTGGGGTTCCCCTTGGAAGGCAGGTTGGGGTCTGTGTTGCAAGAGGAAGCATGGGTGGTGGGAAGACTGCCCAATATGTGCTCTCAGAGCATCTTTGATACACAGTGTTCTGAAAGAAAACATGCACACACACACACACACACACACACACACACAACATCTCAGGATTCTGATTCTGTGTAAGACAAGAATTTCCCTATATTGTCACAGAATAGAGAATATATAATTTAAACTCTATGCACAATAGAATTGTGTAATAGAAGAGTGAAATTATACATTTGCAGGTGAGTTGATGAAACTGAAAAATATTTTACTGAGCACGGAACTCAGCCTAATAACGTCAAAGGCTGTAAGACACATCCTGGCTTTGAACTTTCAGATTGCTGTGTTTTACCAGGGGCAAGTATATGCAGAGGTCAGGAAGCAACGGGAGAGCTTTGGGAGAACTTTGGGGTGGTGGGCATAGTGAAAACTCATGTGACATGAAGGTGGGCAGGGTATAGAGGGCAGAATACAAGTAATACAAAGTACTAATCTTGGATGGGATGCGGGGGGGGGGGGAGAAAGTAAACTCCGAGCATATGAAAAGCTATCTAGAAACTGCTTACTTTATATGTTACCAGGAGCCACGGGTGGAAATCCTAGTGCCAAGAGCAGGAGTCCCAGCATGTAACAGCCTCTGAGACTCCAGAGGCTTTCAAAACAACAGGCTGTTATCTTTGTTCTTGGGTCCACCCAAACTTGATGAGAAGACACTCTTGCTGACCATACCATGGCAGGAGGAGGAGAAATTAGGCTGGAGCTGATTTGGAAGCTTCTTTCTTGCCTACACAGGGCTCTGTGTAGCCCTGGCTGTCCTGGATTTGCTTTGTAGACCATGCTGGCTTCAAATCACAGAGATTTGGTTGCCTCTGCCTCCTAGAATGATGGGATTATGTACAGGTGTCCATCATGCCCAGCTAATATTGTTTTGTTTTTATTTTTAAATAGCCATTGCTGATTGTAATGGAAGTTTTGGTTTCTTTGTAAACTCAGATAAGTTATGTAATTATATATTTGTGTTAATCCCAAGTGTGGGATTTTAGTTGTGCTATAGTTTGTCCACACCTGCTAATTGTCTTGTGGGTGCGATCTTTGCCAGCTGGTAAAGGCCTTCCATGTGAGGCAGGGAGAGGAGCATGGTCCAGGACTCTGAAGAGTACAAATATAAAAGCCAAGAAAGAGAAGAGAAGGTGTGTGTTGTGATGTTTGGTGTTGGCGTGGAGCAGTTTGAAGAGACCGGAGACCAGAGACAGCGTGGTAGTTTGGAACAGACAGACCGAGAGAAATGCTTTGGAGTGCAGTAGCATGGAGGACACTTCCCTAAAGAACCCCTTGACCCTAACTAGCCGGGAGAAGTAAACGGGTCTGGGCTCTGTCTACCCGTTAACGTTTTCTCTCTTCTACTTAAATTGGGAGGTTGGTAGAAGGGAGGTAGAGGCCTAAACACCCCAAATAAAGTAGTTTTTAAAAAGATTGCTTTAAGTGGCTTTCCGCCATGGTTGATGTATTTTAATGGGGAAAGAAAAAGAATAAAAACCATTACATTCTGGGGGAATATACGTAGAAGCATAATTTGAAACGTGATAACAAAAACTATTACTTTTTTACTTTTTTATTTATTTTTGCATTTTAATTCTCAAACAAAGCAAGGGAAGAAACATCACATGAACATAAGTCACAACTGGTAACCACTCCAATTCTGAGAACTGTAAAAATGAAATGAAACAATAAGAATAAACCATTAAAATGAATATCATTTGGTCCCAAGATTGAACCTTGCATATGGGCTGAAGAAAAGATTAAATCATTTTATTTTTAAAAGGGGGAAGACTTTTTAAAAAATAAATAAATTTGGTTAAATACAAGATTAAAACACTAATAATAATCATTTAGTGTTCCTCTATTATAAACTTAATTTTTCTGGAATAAAGCAGGGTTTACACAATCACTTACTATTTCACTCACTAAGGACAAGATAAAAAGTAATAATTTCAATAGTCTCAGTTATGCTACTCTTTCCAAAAATTCCCTGGTTTCCATTTTCAGTCTTGTGATAGCACTGCAGTGTTTCTGAATGTTTATGTTGTTTTCTCCTTGGATTATTCAGGCTAAATTCATCAGCACTTTCACCCAGTACTCACTCACTGATTCATTTGTACTAGCTGTCAATGACACAGTCCTTTTCTGCACAGAAAAGCCTATTTTTTTGAGTCACCATTGACTCATTTTAGTCACCATGAAATCCTATGTAATTTCAAAATAGTTCTGGATTCCATCCATCTGCCTGTAATTTCATAACCCAGTCACCTTGTCCTTGTGTAGCTCAGTCACTCCTTATTTCCTGAATCTGTATGCCATGGCAGTTCAGAGAAGAGCAGTCTGAACAGTAGACTTGATGGCACTGCAACTTTCCTGGAACCTCCAAGTATAAGTAATTAAAAGGAGTAGTGTGGAGCCAGACTTCATCCGTGACAACTGGCTCTGATCATCCCTGACAGTGCCTCAAAATTTTCCTTCATAGAATGGTTGTAACAATGCTCACATCAGGGTATTACAGTTAGAAGGAAATAACCCAACACATAAAAACATTCACAGCAGGGGCCAGCTTGTGAGAAGTTAGTAGTAGTAGCAGCACTGACACTGCTCTTGTTGTTCGCCACTGGTGAGTGTCATTGTTAGTGTTCAGTGTACAGCTTCTTTTGCCTAAATTATTTCTCACAGGCATTCCATTTTTAATGTAATTCTCCTCTAGTGGGAAACACACATTGATGTTCCTTTTTTTTTTCTTGCTGTTTTTCCAATTTTTTTTGTACATGTTTCTGACCCAAATTCCTTACTCCTCCAACTCTAATCCTTTCATTTTTACACTATCTGTCCAAGAAATGGTGGTGAAAGAATTCTGCCAGGGTCAGGAGAAAAGGGCTCTTCTCACCACAAAGAATTTTGAAGACAGTCATTGAACTGATAACAAATCATTTTTTTAAATATTATCATCCTAAGTCTAAAGATTGCATCAAGAAACTGATGATTAATTCTCACATCAGCTACTTTCCAGTACAGATCTCTGATCTCAGAAGAAATGAGTAATATGATTTTGTCCCTAAAAATCAAAGTCTAGTAAGAGGAAATGCCCTACATATCAAGTTCACGATCACATTTATTATAATTCTTGATTCTGCCTCAGATCTACAATTCATATTTTAGTTTAAGTAATTTTAGTTCATATTTTTCTTGCTTAGCTTTTTTGTTTGCATGTCTTCGTTGTTTTTCATCTTTCAAATCTTCATATTGCACACTGTCATCCTATCACTTAGACACACCATTCTTCTCATGTCTACTGCACTAAACCTACTTCCTGTTAGCCATGAACACTTACATTCTCCCCAGACCAATTACTTTCTAATTTTCTTGACCTGAACTGGTCCACCTTCTCTTAGGAGCTCCGGTGGTCCATTTTCCCTAGAGGTCACCGGATTAATGCTGAACTTACCGTATCACATGGCGCACTATGGCCCAGAACATGTGTATTCAAGCAACATCCCTTCCTCAGCCTGAGTAGCTGAGAGTATACGAATGTGTCATTCTTGGTTTGCTTGTTTGTTTAAAGAAATTTTTTTAGGACTGTGTTTTGTTACTTTTTAAATTCTTTTTTTTTCTGTTCTAGTGTCTTTTTTTTTTAATTTTATTTTTCTTTTTAGTTACATTTTGTTAACTCTGTGTCCCAGCTGTATCCCGCTCCCTCATTCCCTCCCCAACCCCGCACTCCCTCCCTGGTCTCCTCCCTGCCCTTTTCCAAGTCTACTGATAGGGGAGGACCTCCTCCCCTTTCATTTGACCCTGTTTTATCAGGTACCTTCAGGGCTGGCTGCAAAGTCCTCCTCTGTAGCCTAACAGACTGCTCCTCCCCTGGGGGGGGGTCAAACAGCCTGCCCTTGAGATCCTGTTAGAAATAGTCCGTGTTCCCCTTACTTTGGAAAACTACTTGGTTACTGAGCTACCATGGGCCACATCTGAGCAGAAGTTCTAGGTTATATCCATAGATGGACCTTGGTTGAGTGTCAGTCTCAGAAAAGACCCTGTGCCCGGATATATTTGGTCCTTGTAGAGCTCCTATCCTTTCCATATCATACTAACTTCCCTTCTTTCATATGATTCCCTGCACTCTGCCGAGGGTTTGGTTATGAGTCTTAGTGTCTGCTTTGAAACACTGCTAGGTAGAGTCTTTCAGATGCCTTTTGTGGTAGACTCCTGTCATAAGTTCAATGCACATCCCATTTGTCTTTCTAAATGAGGATTAATCACCTTCGCCTGTGTCCACTTTCTTGATTATCTTCTTGAGGTGTGTAGATTTCATTATGTTTATCATATCTTGTAGGTCTATATAAGCGAGTATGTACCAAGTTTGTCTTTCTCCTTCTGGGATACTTCACTCAGAATGATCTTTTCTAGATCCCACCACTTGCCTGCAAATTTCATGATTTCCTCCTTTTTGATTGCTGAGTAGTATTCCATTGTGTAAAAATACCACAATTTCTGTATCCATTCCTCCGTTGATGGACATCTGGGTTGTTTCCAAGTTCTGGCTATTACAAATAAAGCTGCTACGGACATGGTTGAACAAATGTCCTTGTTGTGTACTTGAGCAAATTTTGGGTATATACCTAGGAGTGGTATAGCTGGGTCTTGAGGTAGCACTACTCCTAGTTGTCTGAGAAAGCGCCAGATTGACTTCCAAAGTGGTTGAACCAGTTTACATTCCCACCAGCAATGGAGGAGGGTTCCCTTTTCTCCACAACCTCTCCAGCATGTGCTATCACTTGAGTTTTTCATCTTGGCCATTCTGATGGGTGTAAGGTGAAATCTCAGGGTCGTTTTGATTTGCATTTCCCTAATGGCTAATGAGGTTGAGCATTTCTTTAAGTGTTTCTCTGCCATTTGATGTTCCTCTTTCGAGAATTCTCTGTTTAGCTCTGTTCCCCATTTTTTAATTGGATTACTTGGTTTGTTGCTTTTCTGCTTCTTTAGTTCTTTATATATACTGGATATTAGCCCTCTGTCAGATAAAGGGTTGGTGAAGATTCTTTCCCAATCTGTAGGCTGTCTATTTGTTTTGATGACAGTGTCTTTTGCTTTACAGAAGCTTTTCAGTTTCATGAGGTCCCATTTATTGATTGTTGCTCTTAGAGCCTGTGCTGTTGGTGTTCTGTTCAGGAAGTTGTCTCCTGTGCCAATGAGTTCTAGGCTGTTTCCCACTTTTTTTTCCAACTGATTTAGAGTATCTGGTTTTATGTTGAGGTCCTTGATCCACTTGGACTTTAGTTAAATTCTTTATTAATTACACTTTATTCACTTGGTATCCCCCCTGTGGTTTCCTCCCTCCTCCCTTCCCAATCCCTCCCTTTCCAATCCCTCCCTTCCCAATCCCTCCCTTTCCAAACCCTCCCTTCCCAATCCCTCCCTTTCCAATTCCTCCCTTCCCAATCCCTCCCTTTCCAATCCCTCCCTTCCCAATCCCTCCCTTTCCAATCCCTCCCTTTCCAATCCCTCCCTTCCCAATCCCTCCCTTCCTCCACCCTCTGCATGCATGCCCCTCCCCAAGTCCACTGATAGGGGAGGTCTTTTTTTCCTTCCTTCTGATCCTAGTCTATTAGGTCTCATCAGGAGTGGCTGCATTGTCTTCTTCTGTGGCCTGGTAATGCTGCTTTCCCCTCAGGGGGAGGCAATTAAAGAGCAGGCCAAACAGTTCATGTCAGAGACAGTCCCTGTTCTTATTACAATGGAACCCACTTGGATACTGAACTGCCATGGGCTACATCTGTGCAGGGGTCTTAGGTTATCTCCATGCATAGTCCTTGGTTGGAGTATCAGTCGCAGGAAAGACCCCTGTGCTCAGGTTTTTTGGTTCTGTTGTTCTCCTTGTGGAGCTCCTGTCCTCTCCAGATCTTACTGTTTCCCACTTCTTTCATAAGATTCCCTGCACTCTGCCTGTAAGTCTCAGCATCTGCATTGATAGTTTGCAGGACAGAGCCTTTTCTGTGTCAGGCTCCTGACTTGTTCCCTCTTTTATCCTTCTTCTGATGTCCATCCTCTTTGCCTTTCTGGATAGTAATTGAGCATTTTAGCAAGAGTCCTCCCTCTTGATTAGTTTCTTTAGGTGTACAGATTTTAGTAGGTTTATCCAATATTATATGTCTACATGAGTGAGTATATACCTTGTGTGTCTTTCTGCTTCTGGGACAGCTCACTCAGGATGATCTTTTCCAGATCCCACCATTTACCCGCAAATTTCATGATTTCCATGTTTTTCATTGCCGAGCAATATTCCATTGTGTAGATGTACCACAATCTCTGTATCCATTCCTCTACTGAGGGGCAGCTGGGCTGTTTCCAGCTTCTGGCTATTACAAATAAGGCTGCTACAAACATGGGTTAGCAAATGTCCTTATTGTGTACTTGAGCCTGTTTTGGGTATAGCTGGATGTCTACATGTAGAAAAATGCAAACAGAACCATACTTATCACCCTGCAGAAAACTAAAGTCCAAGTGGATCAAAGACCTCAATATAAAATCAGACACACTAAACAGCTTAAAAGGAAAAGTGGGGAAGAGCCTTGAACTCATTGGCACAGGAGACAACTCCCTGAACAGAACACCAACAGCATAGGCTCTAAGAGCAACAATCAATAAATGGGACCTCATGAAACTGAAAAGCTTCTGTAAAGCAAAGGACACTGTTGTCAGAACAAAACGACAGCCTACAGATTGAGAAAGAATCTTTACCAACTCTATATCTGACAGAGGACTAATATCCAGTATATATAAAGAACTAAAGAAGTTAAACAGCACCAAATCAAGTAATCCAATTAAAAAAACAGAGAATTATCAATAGAGGAATATCGAATGGCAGAGAAACAAAGAGATGCTCAACCTCATTAGCCACCAGGGAAATGCAAATCAAAACGACCCTAAGATTTCCCCTTACACCCATCAGAATGGCTAAGATCAAAAACTCAAGAGACAACACATGCTGGAGAGGTAGTGGAGACAGGGGAACCCTCCTCCACTGCTGGTGGGAATGTAAACTTGTACAACCACTCTGGAAATCAATCTGGTGTGTCCTCAGACAACTAGGAATAGTGCTTCCTCAAGATCCAGGACTGTGTTTTTTAATTAAAGAAAATCACCTAAATTACTTCTTTAAAGTGATAGAGAGTTTTTAAATAATATTAGGAGAACACATATTTTATTTAATTGGGGCAATTTTCAAGTGAAATTTGTTTTTGTTGCTGCTTTGTTCTCCTCCTTTTTCTTTGCTCTTTCCTGTTCTGTAGCTTTTTACTTATAGAATTATCCTTCCTACTTTCATTACATGTGTGTCCATTTGCTCTCCCTGGACTTCCTCAATACATCTTCTCCTCTCATGGTCCCCCACCTAGTTTCACACCCTATGGTAACTCTCACACTCATTTATACACACACATAAAAGCATTAAAAGTTATGATATGCATATGAGAGAGGAAACTCAGTCTTTGAGTCTGGGTCACCTCACTTATTACATTACTTTTTTATTTTCCTGAAAAAATGTTATTTTTTTATTTACTGTTGAATAAAATCTAATATGTATAGCATATTTTCATCTATTTATTTATAGGTATCTAAGATTTTTCCATAGTGTTGCTATTATGACTAATCCAGCCATGGATATTCAAGTGTTTTTGTGGTAAATAGTCTTTCGAGTACATGCCCAGGAGTGGAATCATTGGGTAATATGGTAGTTCTATTTTCAATTCTTTGGAGAAACCTCCATATTGACTAGTTTACATTTCTACCAGCAGTGAATAAAGGATCTTTATTCCCAAATAGTTATCACCATTTTTTTTATGACAGTCACTATTTTGGCTGAGGTGAGATGGGAGCCCAAAGTGGTTTTAATTTGCATTTCCTCATGGCTAAAGGTGTCAACAATCTTAAAAATATTTATTGCCCAAATTTTGTATTTCTTGTGTTCATCTTATTAGCCCCTTTACTGATGGCAATTTTATTTTAAGGCCATTTTATTATATTTGTATAGGTTCTCTTTATATTCTAGATGCTAACTCATGTCTGAAGTACAGCTGGCAAATATTTTCTTCCATTCTGTGGGCTGACTATTGACCCTGCTGATAGACCTTGGGTGTGCAGAAGGTTTTAAATTTTTTTAAATGTTTTAAATTTATGTTTTTATATTTCTGTCCTTGGGACAGTTTTCTATGTTATCAGAGACCTATTCATAAAGTTCTTGCCTACACTGTATCTTGACTTATATTCCTTGTTTTCTTGTATCAGTCTAATAGTTTCAGATTTTAAATTAACATCATTGATCTACATTCAAATGATATTTTTTACAAGGCAAGAAATATAGATCTGGGTATCCCCAGAGACTAACATGGATCAGGGAGCAGCAGGTGTGAGTCTCTGCTTCCCATCTACTGGCCCACCACAGCCTGCTGCAGCCTGCCATAGCCTGCCACAGCCTGCCAGCAACAGCGGTGAGGTCTGCATGCCCCACAGGCCAGCTCCCACGGCTGTACCATTTTCTGGGACATTCTCCAATCTGAGGCTCCCAAACTCACAGATCAGGGAGCAGCAGGAAAATCAGAGGACTGTGGCCACACCAGAGACCATTATCATCAGAGCCTGCCAGGCCTGCAATAACACAGTCAATCAAATGGCTACAGGTCAGCACAAGAACACCAGCAACAAAACCCAGCTATCTTACCACAGCAAATCCTGAGGATCCTGTCACACTGGAAGCAAAAGAAAACAATCTTAAATCTGAGGTCATAAAAATGATAGAGGCCTTAAAAGAAGAAATAAATCCCACAAAGAGCTGCAGGGAAATACAATCAAACAGGTGAACTGAATAAACCCTTTAAAGAAATAAAGGAAATACAACCAAATGGGAGAAGGAAATGAATAAAACTGTTCAGGACCTAAAAATGGAAATAGAAGCAGTAAAGAAAACACAATCTGAGGTAATCCTGGAGATGGAAAACCTAGGGAAGAGAACAGGAACTATAGACATAAGCATCAATAAGAGAATATAAGAGACAGCAAAGAAAAATCTCAGGTGTAGAAGACATAGTTGAAGAAATCGATACAGCAGTCAAATAAAATGTTAAATCTAAAAAGTTCCTGACACAAAACATCTAAGAAATCTGGGACAATATGAAAAATCCAAACCTAAGAAAAATCGGAATAGAAAAAGACTCCAAATTCCAAGGCCCAGAAAATATTTTCAACAAAATCATAGAAGAAAGCTTCACCAACCTAAAGAAAAAAAAAAATGCCTATAAACATACAAGAAGCCCACATAATACCAAATAGATTGGATCAGAAAAGAAAATCTTCCTGCTACATAAAAAAAAAAAAAAAAAACCACAAACATTAAATGTACAGGACAAAGAAAGAATATTAAAAGCTGCACAGGAAAAATGTCAAGTCACATATAAAGGTAAAATTATCAGAATTACACTTGACTTTTCAACAGAGATTATATAAGCCAGACAGCCTGGACAGATGTCATGCAGACACTAAGAGAGCACAGATATCAACCCAAACTACTATACCCAGCAAAACTTTCAATTACCATAAGTGGAAAAAACAAGATACCATGACAAAATCAAGTTTAAACAGTACTTAGCCACAAACCCAGCCCTACAGAAGATAGTAGAAAGAAAACTCCACACCAAGGAGGCTAACTACACCCAGGAAAACACAGGAAACAAGTAAGCTCACAGCCACAAAACCAAAAGAAAGGAAGCACGCACACACACACACACACACACACACACACACACTTCACCACCATCAATAGCAAAATAACAGGAAGTAACAACAACTGGTCATTAATATCTTTCAACATCAATGGCCTCTGCTCCCCAATAAAAAGATATAAGCTAACAGAATGGATGTGTAAACAGAACCCATCATTGTGTTGCATACAAGAAACACACCTCAGCAATAACGACAGACATTACCTCTGAATAAAGTGGTGGAAAGGGTTTTCCAAGCAAAGCGACACAAGAAGCAAGCTGGAGTACCTATTCTAATATCTAATAAAATAGACTTTCAACCAAAATTAGTCAAAAAGATGGGGAAGGGCACGTCATACTTATTAAAGGAAAAATCGACCAAGTTGATGTTTCAATTTTGAACATATATGCCCCAAATGCAAAGGTACCCACATTTGTAAAAGAAACATTACTATAGTTTAAATCACACATTGAACCTCACACATTAATCATAGGAAACTTCAACACACCTCTCTCACCAAGGGACAGATCATTGAGATGGAAGCTAAACAGGGAAATACCTAAACTAACAGACGTTATGAATTAATTGGATCTAACAGATATCTACAGAACATTACATCCAAACACAAAAGAATATACCTTCTTCTCAACACCTCATGGAACCTTCTCCAAAACTGACCCCATCCTTGGACACAAACCAAGCCTCAAAAAATACAAAAAATTGAAATAACACCTTGCATTCTATCTGACCACCACGGCTTAAAGCTATACTTCAACAACAACAGAAACAATAGAATACCTATAAACTCATGGAAACTGAACAACTATCTACTTAATGACTATAGGATCAGGGAGTAAATAAAGAAATTAAAGACTTTCTTATGAAGGCACAACATACCCAAACTTATGGGACACAATGAAAGCAGTACTAAGAGGAAAGTTTATAGCACTAAGTGCCTTCATAAAGAATGTAAAGAGAGCTCATACTAGCAACATAACAGCTCACCTAAAAGCTCTAAAGAAAGAGGAAGCGAACACACCCAAAAGGAGTCAACGGCAGGAAATAATCAGACTCAGGGCTGAAATTAATAACCTAGAAAAAAAAAGGAGGACAATACAGAGGATCAACAAAACTAAGAATTTTTTTTTTTTTTTAGAAAATCAACAAGATAGACAAATAATAAAATAGCCAAAATAACAAAAAGACAGAGGGAGAGTATCCAAATTAATAAATCAGAAATGAAAAGGGGGATATAACAAGAGACACTGAAGAAATCCAAATAATTGATTGTAGTTCAAAAACCTGTACACCACAAAACTGGAAAATATAAATGAAATGGTGCCACACTAACTCCAGAGTTGTCTGTGTAAACATAAAAATGTGCTATGTAAGCATAAAATTATGTTGCCAGACAGAAGATACGTTTCCCACGGGAATCAGCTTCCTGGAAGTCACTGGCAAAAAAATGTTTCCTCTGGCCATCTAAGCCAAAAGACGTATTCTGAAAGTCCCACGTTTACTCGGTTGCAAGATTGGATTGATGAGCTTTTTTGCTGTTTCTCTATGATTCTTGGAACAGCACAGTTAACTATTCAAGGAAACATTTCTAATAGATTATTAAAAGCTTTAGCAAATAAGAGTAGAAGAAAAATAAAATTTTAGGAGAGGTAAATCAGATTCAGCATCAGGAATTGCTTATGGAAAAACCAAACATTGTAGGTAATAAAGGGGCAAGGGTTTTAGGTCTTTCTAAAGAAAATATTTAATCAGGATCTGTCCGAATAAATGCTCTGGATATTCCCACTGCAGTAAAACTACTACAAAACCATTACCAAACACAGGTGTTTATGAAGAGGCAGAAAGAAGATAGGCAAACATAGGAGGTCAGAGAGTTTTATATTATACTATGAGTTTTACAGACAGGCTAGCTCAAGCATCTTATCTCTAAGGAAAGATTGTAAATCCTTAGCAAGACAAACAGGAGGAATTCCATTTAATGCTTAACTCTAGGGGGCTTGTAAATCTTTAGCCGACTTGGTTCGGAGGGCAATGACAGCCCCTGGCCTTCCACTCACTAATTAGTAGCAGTAAACTGCTTAAACACCACTAGTTTAAGGTTTTGCATTTGCTTTGATTAAAAGCTTTTAGGCCAAGATTTTTTGTAGACACTGCTTCTACCAGGTTACTCTTTCTAAAATGTAAACTTTGTATTGTTGGTAAAAAGTCTGAATGCTCTGGGAAGTATGTCAACTTCAAGATGATTCTTTATGTAATCACTATATAAGTGCTAACTTGACTTCAGTAAATCACAGTAGATCCAAAACAATACTACTTGGTGTGGTCTCTGTCATTTTGCCTACCTGTGTCTAACCTGATATCCGAACACCTGATTCTCCCGCGGGTGAGGGACTCCCAGCTGGATCGGCCCGTGGCAAAGTGGATTTGCTAGATACCACTTACCAAAGTTAAATGAAGATCAGGTTAACAATTTGAATATACTTATAACCCTTAAGGAAATAGAAGAGGTCATCAAAAGCCCCCCAACCAAAATGAGCCCTGGGCCAGATGGTTGTAGCACAGATTTCTACCAGACTTTCAAAGAAGAACTAATACCAATATGCCTCAAACTATTGCACAAAATAGAAAAAGAAGGAACATTGCCAAACCTATTCTATGAAGCCATGGTCACCCTGATACCTAAACCACACAAAGACTCAACAAAAAAGAGAATTTCAGACCAATCTCCATTATGAACAATGATGCAAAAATACTCAGTAAAACTCTTGCAAACTGAATCCAGGAACACATCAAAAATATCATCCACAATGATCAAGTAGGCTTCATACCAGAAATACAGGGATGGTTCAATACACAAAAATCCATCAATGTAATTTACCATATAAACAAACTGAAAGAAAAAAAAAAAACATGATCATCTCATTAGCTGCAGAAAAAGCCTTTGACATAATCCAACACCCTTTAATGTTAAAAGTATTGGAGAGATCTGGCATAAAAGAACAAATATTTAAACACAATAAAGCAGTATTCAGCAAGTCTATAGCCAACATCAAATTAAATGGAGAAAAGTTAAAAACAATTTCACTAAAGTCAGGGATAAGACAAGGCTGTCTGCTCTCTTCATATCTATTCATTATAGTACTTGAATTTCTAGCTTCAGCAATAAGACAACTAAAGGAGATCAAAAGGATACAAATTGGAAAGGAAGAAGTCAAAGTATCACTATTCACAGATAATATGATACTAGTGATCCTAAAAATTCCACCAGAGAACTCCTACAGTTGATAAACACCTCCAGCAAAGTGGCTGGATACAAGATTAACTAAACAAACAATTAAACAAACAAAAGCAGTAGTCCTCTTATATAAAAATGATAAATGGGCTGAGAAAAAATTTGGGAAACCTGCCACAAATAATATAAAATACCTTGTTGCAACTCTAACCAAGCAAGTAAAATATCTGTATGACAAGGACTTCACGTCTTTGAAGAAAGAAATTGAAGGAGATAAAAGAAAAAGGAAAGCTCTCCCATGCTCATGGGTCTGTAGGATTAACATAGTAAAAATAGCCATTTTACCAAAAGCAATCAGCAGATCCAACACAATTCTTTACAGACCTTGAAAGAATAATACTCAATTTCATATGGAAAACAAAACAAAACAAAAACAGAATAGCTAAAGCAATATTGTACAATTAAAAAAAAACACCTTCTGGAAGTATCACCATCCTGATTTCAAGCTGTACTAACTACAGCACAATAGTAGTAAAGACTGCACGGCATTAGAAACAGACAGGTTGTTCAGCACAATCAAACCAAAGACCAAGAAGTAAACCCACACATCTATGAACACTTGATTTTCAACAAAGAAGCAAAAATTATATAATGGGAAAAAAAGAAAGCATCTTCAACAAATGGTGCTGGACTAACTGAATATCTGAATGTGGAAGAAGGCAAATAGATCCAAATCTATCACCCTGAACAAAACTCAAGTTCAAGTAGATCAAAGCCCTCAACATAAAACCAGACACACTAAATCAGTTAGATGAAAAAGTGGGGAAGAGCCTAGAACTAATTGGCACGGGAGACAACTTCCTGAACAGAACACCAACAGCTCAGGCAATAAGACCAAAAATTAACAGATAAGACCTCATAAAACTAAAAAGCTTCTGTAAGGCAAAGGACACCATCAAAAGGATGAAACCAGAGCTCACAGAATGGAAAAAGATCTTCACAAACCAATCCTACATCTGACAGAGGACTGATGTACTAAATATATAAAGAACTCAAGAAGCTATACATCAACAAACCAAATAACCCAATAAAAATGTAGTGCAGATATAAATAGGGAATTAGCAACGAAGAAATCTCTAATGGCCAAGAAGCCCTTAAAGAAATGTTCAACATTCTTAGTCATCACAGAAATGCAAATCAAAATGACTCTGAGTTTCCATTTTATATCCATCAGAATGGCTAAAATAAAAAACCCAAGTGACAACTCATACTGGTGAGGATGTGGAACAGAGGAAATACTCTGCCATTTCTGGTAGGAGCACAAACTTATACAGTCACTTTGGAAATCAATAAAGCAGTTTCTCAGAAAGTTGGGAATCAATCTAACTCATGACCCAGCTATACCACTCCTGGGCATCTACGCAAAGTATGTTCCATTCTACCATAAGACACTTGCTCAACTATGTTCACAGCAGTTTTATTTTTTTTATAGTCAGAAATTGGAAACAATCCAGATGTCTCTCAACCAAAGAATGAATAAAATTTATTCATTTTATATCCCAGTTGTAGCTCCCTCCCTCATCTCCTCCTTATCCCACCCTCCCTCCCTCTTCCCCCATCCTCTTCCCCTAGTCCACTGAAAGGGAAAATTCTCCTCCTCTGTCAACTGACCCTAGCCTATCAAGTCTCATCAGGACTGGCTGCATTGTCTTCCTCTGTGGCCTAGCAAGGCCACATCACCAAGATGAAGTGATCAAAGAGCAGGCAACCAAGTTTATGACAGAGGCAGCCCCTGCTCTCCTTACTTGGGAACCTAGAGCATACATGGGATAGACCTAGACTTTCGACACATAGCCAACAGTTTTACAGCTTGGTCTTCATGTGGAAGTCCTCTAACAGCAGGGGCAGGGGCTGTCTCTGATTCTATTCCCTGCCTCTCGATCCCTGTCCCCAAAGTGGGCTTCCTTGCCCACCCACAATAGAAGATGTACCTAGTCTTACTACAACTTGATATGCCACGCTGGGCTGATATCCATGGGAGGCCTCCCTTTTTCTGATCCTCTTCTGAGAAGAAAAGGAGGTTGGGAGGATGGTGGTTGGGATGAGGTGAGAAGGAGGAACTGGGAGGAAAGGAGAGAGGGGAAGCTGTGATTGGAATGTAAAATAAAATATATAAATAAATTCAACAAAAAAGAAAAAAAATCTCCAGCCTGGTCTATACACAGCAAGTTCCAAGCCAGCCAAGGCTACAGTGAGACCCTGTTACAAAAACAAAACAAAATAAAAAAACAAAAGGTATCTTTGGGGGCTGGAGAGATGGTGAGGAGTTGAAAGTACTGGCTGCTCTTCTAGAGTACTTGGGTTCCATTCCCAGCACCTACCTGGCAACTCATTGCCTACCTGGCAAATCTGTAATGTCAGATCTAGGGGATGTGGTGCCCTCTTCTGGCATGCAAGGAGTGCACAAAAATACATGCAGACAAAACAATTATTCAAATGAAAAATTAATAAAAGTTTGCATCATTAAAATTGATGTTAAAGGCAAGGCGCTGGGAAGATGACTGTAAATTTTGTGTTAGTAATTCTGGAGCATTCTGCATACTATGGTTTCTCAGAGGTGATCAACTCAGCTAGGTGCCTCTGACGCCTCTGAGCTGAACTTTTACCTGGAGCTGTGTGGGCATATACATGGACAGTCAGTATGTGTATGTGCGTGTTTCATCTGTTTCCTGAATCCGGCTCCATTTTTTTTTCCTGTTTCCTTTATACTGCTGGGGGCTTTTATTTTCCTCCCTCTGCAGAGTGGCTCAGAACTTTGGCCTCATAGTTTTCTGTGTTTCTTTAGGGCGTTCATTACCGTGCTGTGTCTGCTGCTCTGCAACAGCTCCTTACCCACTTTACTAAGTTCTTTAGAAAAGTTAAAAACATATATTTTCATGGATAATCTCTTATTCTCATCATGATGATTTTTCCATTTTAAATTTCCATACTTTTAACATTTCTTGGCAGAGAGAAGAGGTATAAGATAATATTTCTTTTAACAAAACTCCTATAGATGATTTTCATTTCACTTCCAAGTACATTCGGTTTCAACCTTTTTAGTCCTATGTGTCAGAAAATGTCTATATTTGAACCTTACATTTGATTATAAGTGACTCACAGTCATTCCCTCAGCAGACCAAGGCATTATCCTCCATCCTCCAGCTCAGATCTTATTGATGAGGAGCTATGAAGTCAGAGTGGCCTTTATTTCTTTACTTCCAGAGTTTTCTGAGACTTTCAGTAATTTTTTCTCATAAAAAATGATTCTAGATACAAGCTGTATTTTTTTTTTATGCCGTGAGCAAAACATCCAAGATATTTAAGAGAAGGAAGGTGGTTTGTGGTGGTTCAGTTCATGGTGTAGAGGGTACAGTGCATCATGACAGCGATTATATGACCAATGAGAGGAGAGGTCTGTGGTGGGTGGGCTGTGATTGGCTACAGGCCAGAGAGAAAAGGTCAAAGCTTGCATAAACCTCCAAGTTCATCCTTAGAGGCTACTTCTAAGGACTCAAAGGTACAACATCTTCCAAAATTAGGGCGTTGTGCTCAAGTATGGGTACCTATGTGGGCATTTCAGACACAAACTGTTACATAGCAAGTAAAAACACATGGATCCTACTAAGCAATAATCAAATATGTCTTGTCATAAAAATATGTATCTCTTTTCACATCTGTAATCATTTTACTATGTTTATGATTTCCCATCAGTTTTTAATACTTTTACTTGAGAGTTGGTAATGTGTCTAAGCTACATAAAAATAGCAACATGAGAAGCACCTGGTATACACGTAACTAGAAAGTATATTTTGGAGAAGACTGACCCCTGACCTCTGTTCTAATAATCCATAAAATGCTTAGAAATAAGCCAATCAAGAAATAACCAATGAAGAAAGTTGTTAGTTAAGAAGGATGCTGTTTTCTCTTTTATCGGAAATAGATTTTTTTTTTTGCACATAATATATCCTGATTAGGATTTCCCCTTCCTCTACTCGTCTGTGCTCCTCTCCAACTTCCTTTCCATATGGATCCATTCCTGTTCTGTCTCTCATTAGGAAACAAACATGAGTCTAAGAAATAACAACAAAAATTAAAAGCTAACACATCAGAAAAGGGCAAAATAAGCAGACAAAGAACCCAAGAAAAGGCACAAGATATAGATACAGATGAAGAGACTAACTCATTTGCACACTTGAGAATCCCATAAAAACACCAAACTGGAATCCATATACCAAAAACCCTTGCAGGCCTGTGTATATGGCCTCAGTCTCTGACATTCATATGTAATGTCTATCCTTGTTTCCTTGGTGTTCTCCATCCCATCTGGCTTAAACATTCTTTCTGTCTCCTCTTTCATAAGATTTCCTGAGCACTGACGTGAGAGATTTGACGGACACATCCATTTTAGGAAGAAAATTTTCAAGGTCTCTCACTCTGTATTGTATGGCTGTGGGTCTCTGTATTTATTTCCATCTGCTGCAGGAGGACGCTTCTGTGACGATCTATCAGTACAGCAGAACATCTAAGGAGCCATTTCATTACTACTATCTTTTGGTAGAGAGATAGTATTTGGTTTTACGTTAGGTCTCTGGGCTGTCTAGTCTCAGGTACTCAGTTACCCAAAACGTGTCAGGAATTGGCTCCATCTCAGGGGATGGTCCTTGGGTCAAATTAGATATTAATTAGTTACTTACACAGGTTTTATACCACTGGATCCTAGCATATCTTACAGACAAAACAGCATTGTAGATCAAAGGACTTTTAGCTGGATTGTAGTTCATGTCTTCTTTGTAGCATGCAGACTAACCAGGAACACTGGTCAGTAGAGGTAAAGGCTCTGTGTGGACACCAGCTCGGACTGCTCTATGGTCAACGAGCTGTGTAGGTGTTGCCTTCAGCAGTAGGGCCTCGGTGTCACTTTATGATGAGCAACATCCCCGGTTGTTTGGGGATTCCGATGGGAACCCTTTTGGCCAACAAATCAATTAGATGTAACCCATTCCTGGTATTGGAAGCTGCATTTGGGGACAAGAGATGTCCAGTTGTAGCTGTTTCTACCTCATTACTTGGAAATTTCCTTTAGATTTCATGTATATGTATATACACATACATTCATATATATATATATGTATACACACACACACGCACATATATATATATACAGTTCTACTGTATTAGGGTTCCATACTACCCTTTAAATGGCCCTTAGTTTTAGCTGGGTCTCCCCATATTCCCTTCTTCATTCATGTCTTCTCTCTCCCTCCCCACTTGATCCTTTCATTCCAACTCTCCCCATTCATCCAAAACTATCTATTTTATTTCCCTTTCCTACAGAGATTTATCTGTGCCCATGCCCCAGTCCTTTACTGTGTACCTAACCTCTGAGTTTCTACATACTGTAGCTTGGTCATGATTGACTTCACAGTGAATACCTACATATAAATGAATATGTACCATATTTGTACTTCTGAGTATGGGTTACTTCACTTAGGGTGACTTTTTCTAGCTTCATCCATTTACTGGTGAATATCATGATTTCGTTTTTTTGTTTTGTTTTGTTTTTTTCTTAGTGGGTGAGTAATACTCCATTGTATAAATGTACCTCATTTAAGAAATCTATTCTTCTGTTGAGGGGCATCCAGGTGGATTCTAATTTCTGCCTGTTATGAATAGAGCAGCAATAAACAGGGTTGAGCAAGTGTCGCTGAGATAGGGTAAAGTGCCTTTTGGATATATCCCCAAGAATGGTATAGTTAGATCTAGAGATCGATCAATTCTCATCCTCTTGATGAACTGCATTGATTTCTATAGAGGCTGTGCACTCAAACCAGCAATGGGTGAATGTTTCCCTTAATTCACATCCTTGCCAACATGAACTTTCATTATTTTTACTGATATTTGCCACTCTGATGGGTATAAGATTAAACCTCAAAGTAGTTTTGATTTGTATTTTCCTGATGGGTAACAAGGTAGAATATTTCTTTAAGTGATTGTTAGCTATTTGGTTTTCCTCATTTAAGAATTCTCTGTTTAGATCTGCACTCGATTTTAATTGGGTTGTTTTCTTGCTATCTAATTGTTTGAGTTCTTTATGTATTTTTGATATTAGCCTTCTATTGGATGTATAGCTGTTAAAATTTTTCCCATTCCCAAAGCTATTGCTTTGTCAAAATGATGATACTACATATAGGAGAATGCAAATTTATGTTTCTTTATAAAAGCTAAAAATTAGAGACTATCTAAATGCTATCTTTACACTAGTTTTAGAACAGCTATCTTCTATGCACAATTCATTGGAGTTTCAATTTTCTTTTTTTCCATTTATTTATTTATTTATTTATTTATTTATTTATTTATTTATTTATTTATTTATTTATTTTTATTAGTTACATTTTATTAACTTTGTATCCCAGCTGTATCCTGCTCCTTCATTCCCTCCCAATCACACCCTCCCTCCTTCATCTCCTCCCTGCTCCTTTCCAAGTCCACTGATTGGGGAGGACCTCCTCCCCTTTCATCTGACCCTGGTTTATCAGGTATCTTCAGGATTGGCTAAAAAGTCCTTCTCTGTGGCCTAGCAGGGCTGCTCTTCCCTTGGGAGGTGGGGAGGTCAAAGAGCCCACCATTGAGTTCATGTCAGAAATAGTCCCTGTTCCACTTACTAGGGTACCCACTTGGATACTGAGCTACCATGGGCTACATCCAAGCAGGTGTTTTAGGTTATATCCATGCATGGTCCTTGGTTGGAGAAACAGTCTCATAGAAGACTCCTCTCCAGGAGGAGTATATATATATATCCTCTCCAGGTCATATTAACCCCCTCTTTTTTCATATGATTCCCTGTACTCTGCCAAAGGTTTGGTTATGAGCCTTAGTACCTGCTTTGATACACTGTTAGGTAGAGTCTTTCAGAGGCTCTCTGCGGTAGGCTCCTGTCCTGTTACTTGTTTTTTCCTACGTCTAATGCCCATCCTATTTGTCTTTCTAAGTGAGGATTGATCATCTTACCCCAGGTACTCTTTCTTGTTTATCTTCTTTAGGTGTATAGATTTCAGTATGTTTATCATATCTTATAGGTCTAAATAAGTGAGTATATACCATGTGTGTCTTTCTCCTTCTGGGATACCTCACTCAGAATGATCTTTTCTAGATCCCACCATTTGCCTGCAAATTTCATGATTTCCTTGTTTTTAATTGCTTAGTAGTATTCCATTGTGTAAATGTACCACAATTTCTGTATCTATTGCCACAGACCCGCCCAGTTGGGTCCCACAGCCATGGGGAATCAGAGGTTCGGATATCAGGTTAGACACAGGTAGGTGGATTGACAGTCAGAGACCTCACCAAGTAGTGTTTGAATCTGCTGCGATTTACTGAAGTCAAGCTAACACTTATATAGTGATTACATAAAGAAGCAACTTGAAGTTGACATACTTCCTGAAACATTCAGACTTTTACCAACATTACAAAGTTTACATTTTAATTGAAAGGGGAACCTGATATAAAGCAGTGTCTACAAAAAATTTTGGCCTAAAAGCTTTTAATCAAAGCAAATACAAAACTTTAAACTATTTACGCAGTTCTATTGCTGCTAATTAGTGAGGAAAAGGCCAGGGGCTGTCATTGCCCTCCGAACCAAGTCGGCTAAAGATTTACAACCCTCCCTAGAGATAAGCATTGAGGAGAATTCCTCCTGTTTGTTTTGCTAAGGATTTACAATCTTCCTATAGAGATAGGATGCTTGAGCTAAAACTCATAGTATAATATAAAACCTTCTGACCTCCTATGTTTGTCTATCTCCTTTCTGCCTCTTCATAAACACCTGTATTTGGAAATGGTTTTGTAGTTAGTTTTACTGCAGTGGGAATATCCGGCACATTTATCTGGATAGATCCTGATTAAATATATTCTTTAGAAAGACCTAAAACCCTTGCCCCTTTATTACCTACAATGTTTGGTTTTTCCACAAGAAATTCCTGATGCTGAATCTGATTTACCTCTCCTAAAATTTTATTTTCCTTCCACTCTTATTTGCTAAAGCTTTTAGTAATCTATCAGAAATGTGTTTCCGTGAATAGTTAATTGTGCTGTTCCAAGAATCATAAAGAAACAGCAAAAAAGCTCATCAATCCAACCCTGCAACCGAGGAAGTGTGGGATGCTCAGAATACGTCTTTTTGGCTTAGGTGGCCATGTTGGGGTTACTTTTGCCAGTGACCTCCAGGGAGCCTATTCCGGAAAGAAACTTATCTCCCATCTAGTAGCACAATCTATTGATATGCTACACAGACAACGCTGGAGAGGGTGTAGCAATCTATTCCTCCCTTGATGGACATCTGGGTTGTTTCTAGGTTCTGGCTATTACAAATAAAGCTGCTACAAACATGGTTGAGCAAATGTCCTTGAGAAAATTTTGGGTATATGCCTAGGGGTGGTATAGCTGGGTCTTGAGGCAGCACTATTCCTAATTGTCTGAGAAAGTGCCAGATTGATTTCCAAAGTGGTTGTACCAGTTTACATTCCCACCAGCAATGGAGGAGGGTTCCCCTTTCTCCACAACCTCCCCAGCATGTGTTGTCATTGGAGTTTTTTATTTTAGCTATTTTGATGGGTGTAAGGTGAAATCTCAGGGTCGTTTTGATTTGCATTTCCCTGATGGCTAATGACGTTGAGCATCTCTTTAGGTGTTTCTCTGCCATTCCATATTCCTCTACAGAGAATTCTCTGTTTAGCTCCATACCCCATTTTTTAATTGGATTGCTTGAATTATTGCTTTTTAACTTCTTTAGTTCTTTATATATTCTGGATATGAGTCCTCTGTCAGATATAGGGTTGGTGAAGATCCTTTGCCAGTCTGTAGGGTGTCATTTTGTTCTGAAACAGTGTATTTTGCTTTACAGAAGCTTTTCAGTTTCATGAGGTCCCATTTATGGATTGTTGATCTTAGAGCCTGTGCTGTTGGTGTTCTGTTCAGGAAGTTGTCTCCTGTGTCAATGAGTTCTAGGCTCTTCCCCACTTTTTCTTCTAATTGATTTAGAGTATCTGGTTTTATGTTGAGGTCTTTGATCAAATTGGAGTTTAGCATTGTGAAGGGTGATAAATATAGATCTATTTCAATTTTTCTGCATGCAGATAATCCAGTTACACATGTAGATAATCCAGCACCATTTGTTGTAGATGCTATCTTTTTTCCATTGAATGGTTTTGGCTTCTTTGTCAAAAATCAAGTAGGTGTGTGGGTCTTCTGTTTGGTTCCATTGATCCTCCTTTCTGTTTCTATGCCAATACCATGAAGTTTTTATTACTACTACTCTGTAGTACAGCTTGAGAATGGAGATGGAGATACCTCCAGATGATCTACTGTTGTACAAGATAGTTTTGGAGATTCTGGGTTTTCTGTTTCTCCATACGAAATTGAGAATTTTTCTTTCAAGGTTTGTAAAGAATTGAGTTAGTGACCAGAGACACTAGCTTGTGGCTCTGGGCTGGGGCTGGGGCTGGCAGCCGGCAGCCAAGTGTCTGGCAGAACCGGGATCTCTTTCGCGGTTTAGCTGCATGAGTTAAAAGCTGATTGAATCCCCCACCGTGGGGTATCCTCTCACCTGGAAAACACAATGACTGTGTTTTATGGCCGCAAGTTCTGATTGCTGGTCACTGTGCTGATCCTGCTGCTGCTGCTCAGAATGAGAGTCCTCCCGGCGCCGCCATCTTGCCGCATAAAGACTTTTGAAGTAAGTCCTAATGATTGTTTGGAGTTCCTCAGTGTCTACGGTTATGTCCCCCTTTTCATTTCTGATTTTGTTGATTTGGAGGTCTATCTCTGCCTTTTAGTTAGCGTGGCTAAGGGTTTGTCGATCATGTTGAGTATATATCATGTGTGTCTTTTTGCTTCTGGGACAACTCACTCAGGATGATCCTTTCCAGGTCCCACCATTTACCTGCAAATTTTATGATTTCCTTATTTTTCATTGCTGAGTAATACTCCATTGTATAGATGTACCACAGTTTCTGCATCCATTCTTCAGTTGAGGGGCATCTGGGCTGTTTCCAGCTTCTTGCTATTACAAATAAAGCTGCTACAAACATGGTTGAGCAAATGTCCTTTTTGTGTACTTGAGCCTCTTTTGGGTATATGCCTAGGAGTGGTATGGCTGGATCTTGAGGAAGCGCTATTCCTAGTTGTCTGAAAAAGTGCCAGATTGATTTCCAGAGTGGTTGTACAAGTTTACATTCCCAACAGCAGTGGAGAAGGGTTCTCCTATCTCCATAACCTCTCCAGCATGTGTTGTCACTTGAGTTTTTCATCTTGGCCATTCTGATGGGTTTATCTCAGGGTGGTTTTGATTTGCATTTCCCTAATGGCTAATGAGGTTGAGCATTTCTTTAAGTGCTTCTCTGCCATTCGATATTCCTCTACAGAGAATTCTCTCTTTAGCTCTGTTCCCCATTTTTTAAGTGGATTACTTGGTTTGCTGCATTTCAGCTTCATTAGTTATTTATATATACTGGATATGAGTCCTCTGTCAGATAAAGGGTTGGTGATGATTCTTTCCCAATCTGTAGGCAGTCGCATTGTTTTGATGACGGTGAGCTTTGCATTACAGAAGCTTTTCAATTTCATGAGGTCCCATTTATTGATTGTTGCTCTTAGAGCCTGTGCTGTTGGTGTTCTGTTCAGGAAGTTTTCTCCTGTACCAATGAGTTCTAGGGTATTCTCCACTTTTTTTTTCTAGCCGATTTAATGTGTCTGGTTTTATGTTGAGGTCTTTGATCCACTTGGACTTTAGTTTTGTGCAGGGTAATAAGTATGGATCTATTTTTATTTTTCTACATGTAGACATCCAGTTGGACCAGCACCATTTGTTGAAGATGCTATCTTTTTTCCATGTATGGGTTTGTCGTCTTTGTCAAAAATCAGGTGTCTGTAAATGTGTGGGTTTATTTCTGGGTCTTCTGTTCGATTCCATTGATGCACCATTCTGTTTCTATGCCAGTACCATGCAGTTTTTATAACTGTTGCTCATACAGCTTGAGATCAGGGATGGAGATACCTCCAGAAGATCTTTTATTGTAGAGGATTGTTTTAGCAATTCTGGGTTTCTTGTTATTCCATATGAAGGTGAGAATTTTTCTTTCCAGGTCTGTAAAGAATTGTGTTGGTAATTTGATGGGAATTGCATTGAATATGTAGATTGCTTTGGTAAGATGGCCATTTTTACTATGTTAATCCTGCCAAGCCATGAGCATGGGAGATCTTTCCATCTTCTCATATCTTCCTCTAATTCTTTCTTCAGAGACTTGAAATTTTTTCCATACAAGTCTTTGACTTGCTTGGTAAGGGCAACTCCAAGGTACTTTATGTCATTTGTAGCTATTGTGAATGGTGCTGTTTCTCTAACTTCTTTCTCAGCCCTTTTGTCTTTTGTATACAGGAGTGCTACTGATTTTTTTGAGTTAATTTTGTATCTGGCCAATTTGCTGAAGGTGTTTATCAGCTGTAGGAGTTCCCTGGTAGAGTTTTTGGGGTCACTCATATATACTATCATATCATCTGCAAATAGTGATAATTTGACTTCTTTCTTTCCCATCTGTATCCCATTGATCTCCTTCAACTGTATTATTGCTCTAGCAAGGACTTCCAGCACTATGTTGAAGAGATATGGAGAGAGTTGGCAGCTTTGTCTTGTTCCTGATTTCAGTGGGATTGATTTAAGTTTCTTTCTGTTCAGTTTGATGTTGGCTATAGGCTTGCTGTATATGGCCTTTACTATGTTTAGATATGTGCCTTGTATCTCTGATCTCTCCAGTACTTTAAACATGAATGGATGTTGGATTTTGTCAAATGCTTTTTCAACATCTAGGGAGATTATCATGTGGTATTTTTCTTTCAGTTTGTTATTATGGTGGATCACATCGATGGATTTCAGTATATTGAACCACCCCTTCATACCTGGGATGAAGCCTACTTGGTCATAGTGGATAATATCTTTGATGTGTTCTTGGATTCGGTTTGCAAGTATTTTGTTAAGTATTTTTGCATCAATGTTCATAAGGGAGATTGGCCTGAAATTCTCTTTCTTTGTTGAGTCTTTGTGAGGTTTAGGTACCAAGGTGACTGTGGCTTCATAGAATGAGTTTGGTAATGTTCCTTCTGTTTTTATTTTGTGGAGTAGCTAGAAGAGAACTGAAGTTAACTCTTCTTTGAAGGTCTGGTAGAATTCTGCACTGAAACCATTGGGTCTTGGGCTTTTATTGGATGGGAGACTTTTGATGACCGCTTCTATTTCTTTGGGGGGTATAGCACTATTTAATTGATTTACCTGGTCCTGATTCAGCTTTGGTAAGTCAAATCGATCAAGAAAATTGTCCATTTCATTGAGATTTTCAAATTTTGTGGCATATAGACTTTTGAAGTAAGTCCTAAAGATTGTTTGGATTTCCTCAGTGTCTGTAGTTATGTCCCCCTTTTCATTTCTGATTTTGTTGATTTTGGTGGCGTTTCTCTGCCTTTTAGTTAGCTTGGCTAAGAGTTTGTCGATCCTGTTGATTTTCTCAAAGAACCAGCTCTTGGTTTCATTGATTCTTTGA
>NW_026590701.1:5763847-5776134 GCF_907164565.1 Psammomys obesus | reverse complement strand
CAGCCTTCTACTCCTTCTTAGTGTGTCTGCTTCTTCTTTTTCTAGGGCTTTTAAGTGGGCCACTACGTTGCTTGAATGAGCTGTCTCGAATTTCTTCTTGAAGGCACTTAGTTCTATGAACTTTCCTCTTAGCACTGCCTTCATTGTGTCCCACAAGTCTGGGTATGTTGTGTCTTCATTTTCATTGAGTTCTAGGAAGACTTTAATTTCTTTCTATATTTCTTCCCTGACCCAGCTGTCATTTAGTAACAAGTTGTTCAGTTACTTTGTGTGTGTAGGCTTTTTGCTATTTCTGTTATTGTTGAGGTCCAGCTTTATTCCATGATGATCAGACAGGACACAAGGGATTATTTCAGTCTTCTTGTATCTGTTGAGGCTTGCATTGTGACCAACTATATGGTCTATTTTGGAGAAGGTTCCATGAGGTGCTGAGAAGAAGGTAAATTCTTTTGTGTTTGGGTGTAAAGTTCTGTAAATGTCTGTGAGGTCCATTTGATTCATGACCTCTGTCAGAGATAATGTTTCTTTGTTTAATTTCTGTTTTGTTGACCTGTCCTTTATTGAGAGTGGGGTGTTGAAGTCTCCCACTATTAATGTGTAGGGATCTATATGTGGTTTAAATTTTATCAATATTTCTTTTACAAATGTGGGTGCTCTTGTATTTGGGGCATAGATGTTCAGGATTGTGATGTCTTCCTGGTGGAATTTTTCCTTGATGAGTATGAAGTGTCCTTCCCCATCTCTTTTTATTAATTTTGGTTGAAAGTCTATTTTATCAGATATTAGAATGGCTACTCCTGCTTGCTTCTTGGGTCCATTTGCTTGGAAAGTCATCTTCCTACCTTTTACCCTCAGGTAATGTCTATCTTTGTGTCTTAGGTATGTTTCTTGTATGCAATAGATTGCTGGGTTTTGTTTATGTATCCATTCTGTTAATCTGTGTCTTTTTATTGGAGAGTTGAGTCCATTGATGTTGAGAGAGATTAATGACCAGTGGCTGTTAGATCCCTTGATTTTGATGTTGGCTGTGGTCATAAGGTTGTGTGCTTGGTTGCTTTTTGTTTTACTGTAGTAAGGTTAATTATTTCCTGTGTTTTCTTGACAGAAGCTAATTTTCTTGGGTTGTATTTTTCCTTCCCGTGTCTTCTGTAATGCTGGATTTGTGTGTAGGTATTGTTGAAATTTGTTTTTGTCATTGAATATCTTGTTTTCTCCGTCTATGAGGACTGAGAGTTTTGCAGGGTATAGTAGCCTGGGCTGACATCTGTTTTCTCTTAGGGTCTGCATGATATCTGTCCAGGCCCTTCTGGCTCTCATAGTTTCTGTTGAAAAGTCAGGTGTGATTCTAATGGGTTTGCCATTATATATTACTTGGCCTTTTTCTCTTGCAGCTTTTAGTATTTTTTCTTTGTTCTGTATATTTACTGTTTTGATTATTATGTGTCAGGAGGATTTTCTTTTTTGGTCAAATTTGTTGGGTGTTCTGTAGGCCTCATGTATTCTTATTGGCCTCTCCTTTAACATGGGAAAATTTTCTTCAATGATTTTGTTGAAAATATTTTCTGGGCCTTGGAGAAGGGAGTCTTCTTTTTCCTCTATACCTATTATTCTTAGGTTTTTCTTTTCATATTGTCTTGAATTTCTTGGACAGTATGTGTCAGGAATTTTTTGGATTTAACATTTTCTTTGACAGATACATCGATTTCTTCCATTGTATCTTCTACACCTGAGATTCTTTCTTCAATCTCTTGTAGTCTGTTGGTTATGCTTACCTCTGTAGTTCCTGTTTTCTTCCCTAAATTCTTCCTCTCCATTATTTCCTCCATTTGTGTTTTCTTTAATTTTTCCAGTTCTATCTTCAGGTCTTGAGTTGTTTTGTTTACTTCCTTCACCTGTCTGGTTGTATTTTCCTGTTTTTCTTTTAGTTCCTTCAACTCTGTTTCTTTTATTTCTTTCAGTGATTTAATTATTTCTTCTCTGAAGGCTGCAAGCTGTTTGGCTGCATCTTCCAGTATTTCTTCACAGATGGCCATAATCTGCTTGTCTTTAACTTCCTCCATTTCTTTTGGGATAGCCATGATCTGTTTGGTTTTATTTTCCTCTAATTATTTACATATTTTATTTGTTTCCTTTATTATCCTCTTCATCAGCATAGATGTAAGGTCATCTTCTTTATTTTCTATTATGCTGCGCTGTCCATGGCTGTTCGCCCCTGGATGGCTGGGTTCTGGAGATGCCATATTGCTCTGTCTTTTGTTGGTTGAGTTTTTACGCTGACCTCTACCCATTGGGCTGATTTAGGTGTTGGCTGTTAGTTTCTGTGCTTCCTGGAGTCCTGAAGTAGGGAGAATCCCTTTGGCCGGAAGATAATTTTTTCTGAAGGAGTCCTCCTCTACTTTTTGGTTATGGTCACTGTATGGCCAGTGTTTCTCAGGATTTGCCACTGCTCACCTCAGGTGTATAGCTCTGAGTAGTAGCTCTAGTCTTTGTTAGGCAGGCGGGGGGAATCTCCTCTTACCCATAGAAGTTCTCAAGACAGCTGCCCCACTGCTGGGTTTCTCGTTATAAATTTAGTGAGCTGCTGCTGTTACAGTTTTCCAGGTACTCTTGAAAAACCTGCTGATTTCCTGGATGTGGGGTTTTCTCCCAACAGGGAAACTCAGTCTCTTATTCTGGGGTACACAGTTCTGTCGGGGAAAGTGAGAGGTGTGCCCAGCAAGTCTCTGGGCCAGAGGCTGAATGTTCCGCTCTGGGCCTGGAGAATGTGCACCTATGTTGATTGGCACCTGGGGGCGCCCCTCTGGTCTGTAGGCTGGGTGCCTCACTCTGGACCAGAAGCTGTGTGTCTCTGTCTGGGATGGCGGCTGCAGGCACTGCTCTGGTCCAGAGGCTGTGGGTGCAGCCCTCTTGAAGGACCAGGGATTCCCACAGTTTTGATAGTCTAGCTAGGGATAACTGGTTGATCCTTGGCACAGTATCTGAGGGCTGCTGTAATGGCTCTCTGGCTTTTCTAGGTCTGAGGATGCAGCTGTGTGTCCCAGTGCCCTAGGGGAATTCAATAATGGTGGCTGAGCACAGCGCTCCTGCTTGCATTAGAAAGCTAGAGCCTAGAGTCTGCGTGAATCCAGAAAGTCTTTTGGTGCTGGGTGTCCTGAGCATTAGACTTGATGCTCCCCTCCGCTGGGGGTTTCCTCCTGCCAGAGACACTCAGTCTTTGCTTTGGGGGCCGCTGTTTTGTCTGGTGTGGCGAGTAGAACCCACAGGCACAGATGCCGGCCTGTGGCTCTGCCTTTCTGGCCTTTAGGAGCCTGGGCATCTGCCTAAACTTGATAATTTTCCCGAGACCTTTTCGGGGTGGGGGTGTCGGCTGAATGCTCTGAGATCAGACCAGCCGTTTCCCTCCCTGTGGGTTTGCACCTGACATTGAAACACAGTCCTCTGGTGCTCTGGTGCCCTGGTGCACTGGGGCCCACAGTTCTATCTCAGGCGGCAAATCAGGCACGCAGGCAGAGCTCCTTGCAGGCACCTGGGTCCCCGGCTCTGGCTCCGGGCTGGCTCCTGGGGCACCCGCAGAACCCGAGTCTTTTCCAGGGGATGTCTGTGTGACCTAAGGTTGGTCCCAATCGTTTTTTGCTCCGTGGGGTTATCTCTCGACTGGAAAATCCAGTCTGTGATGTTCTGGGCCCACAGTTCAGTCTGAGACAGTGACCAGATCACGCTGGTGTGTATCTCTGGGCTTGCGACCAAGAGCCTGGTGGAAGCAGGATCTCTTCTGCGGTTTAGCAGGGTGAGTTTAAGCTGATTGAATCCCCCACCATGGGGTATCCTCTCACCTATGAAACACGATCACTTGTGTTTTATGGCCGCAAGTTTTGATTGCTGGTCACTGTGACAATCCTGCTGTGCTGCTGCTCAAAATGAGAGTCTTCCCAGTGCCGCCATCTTGCCCCGCCTTCGTTTTCCTGATTTCTTTTTCAGCCCTTTTGTCTTGGGTATACTGGAGGGCTTCTGATTTTTTTTTTAGTTGATTTTGTATCCTGCCACTTTGCTGAAGGTGTTTATCAGCTGAAGGAGTTCTCTGGTTGAATTTTTGGGGTGGCTGATGTATACTATCATATTATCTGTGAATAGTGACACTTTGACCTCCTCCCTTCCAATTTGTATCCCCTTGATCTCCTTGAGTTGTCTTATTGTTTTAGCCAGGGCTTCAAGTACTATGTTGAAGAGATATAGAGAGAGTGGGCAGCCTTCTCTTGTCCCTGATTTCAGTGGGATTGTTTTAAGTTTCTCTCCATTGAGTGTGATGTTGTCTGTAGGCTTGCTGTATATTGCCTTTATTATGTTTAGGTATGTGCCTATATCCCTGATCTCTTCAAGACTTTAAACATGAATGAGTGTTGGACTTTGTCAAATGCTTTTTCAGCATCTAAGGAGATGGTCATGTGGTTTTTCTCCTTCAGTTTTTTTATGTGGTAGATTACCTTGATGGATTTCTGTATGTTGAACCACCCTTGCATACCTGGGATGAAGCCTATTTGGTCATGGTGGATGACATCTTTGATGAGTTCTTGAATTCGGTTTACAAGTATTTTATTGAGTACTTTTGCATCAATGTTCAGAAGAGAAATAGGTCTGAAGTTTTCTTTTTTGTTGGTTCTTTTTGTGGTTTAGGTATCAAGGTGACTGTTTCTTCATAGAATGAGTTTGGTAAAGTTCCTTCTGTTTCTATTTTGTGGAATAGTTTGAAGAGAATTGGATTTAGCACTTCTTTGATGGTCTGTTAGAATTCTGCACTGAATCCATCTGGATCAGGGCTTTTTTTTGGAAGGAGAATGTTGATGGCTGCTTCTATTTCCTTGGGAAATATCGGATTGTTCAATCTTTCTACCTGATCTTGACTTAATTTTGGTAGATGGACTCTATCAAGAAAATTGTCCATTTCTTTTAGATTTTTCAATTTTGTGGCATATAGGCTTTTGTAGTACGACCTAATGATTGTTTGGATTTCTTCAGTGTCTGTAGTTTTGTCTCCCTTTTCATTTCTGATTTTGCTGATTTGGATAGTTTCTCTTTGCCTTTTAGTTAGTTTGGCTAAGGGTTTGTCTATCTTGTTGATTTTTTCAAAGAACCAGCTCTTGGTTTTATTGATTCTTTGAATAGTTTTATTTGTTTCTAATTGATTGATTTCAGCCCTGAGTTTGATTATTTCCAGCCGTCTGCTACTCTTGGGTGTTTCTGTTTCTTTTTTTTTTCCCCTAGGGCTTTCAGTTGGGCCATTAAGTTGCTTGTATGAGATGTCACAAGTTTCATCTTGAAGGCACTTAGTGCTATGAATTTTCCTCTGAGCACTGTTTTCATTGTGTCCCATAAATTTGGATATGTTGTACCTTCATTTTCATTGAATTCTAGAAAGTCTTTAATTTCTTTTTTTCATCCTTAACCCAGCTGTCACTGAGCAGCATGTTGTTCAGTTTCTATGTGGGTATGCCTTTTTGCTAATTATATTGTTGTTGAGGTCCAACTTTAGTCCATGGTGGTCAGATAAAATACAAGGGATTATTTCAATTCTATTGTATCTGTTGAGGCTTGCTTTGTGATCAACTATGTGGTCTATTTTGGAGAAGGTTCCATGAGGTGCTGAAAAGAATGTATACTCTTTTGAGTTTGGGTGAAAAGTTCTTTAGAGATACATTAGGTTCATTTGAATTAGGACCTCTGTAAATGCCTTTATTTTCCTATTTGGCTTCTGTCTAGATGATCTGTCCCATGGTGAAAGATGGGTGTTGATATCTCCCACTATTAAGGTGTTGGGATCGACGTATAATTCAAGTTTTAATAATGTTTCCCTTACAAATGTAGGCACTTTTGTGTTTGGGGCATAGATGTTCACAATTGTGACCAATGAACGTAAGTTCCTTTTAGTGTGGAGTTGGTTGTCTTACTGTGATTCATTACTTGTTTTCTTTTAATTTTTGTTGGGATATTATCTGTATGCTATGTTTTCTTGGGTATAGTTGTTTTCATTGGATTGGCGTTTTCCTTCTAGTATCTTCTGTAGGGCTGGTTTGCTGTGTAGATATTGCATAAATTTAGTTTTATCATGGAATATTTAGTTTTCTCCTTCTATGTTGATTGAAAGCTTTGCAGGGTATAGTAGTCTGGGTTGGCATCTGTGTTCTCTTAAAGTCTGCATGATACCTGCCCTTGTGGCTTTCATAGTTTCTGTTGAGAAGTCTGTTGTGATTCTGATAGGTCTACCTTTATATGTTATTTGGCAGTTTTCCCTTGCTGCTTTTAATATCGTTTCTTTGTTCTGTAGATTTAGTGTTTTGACTATGATGTGACATGATGTCATATCTTTTCTGGTCTAGCCTATTTCGTGTTCTGTAGGCCTTTTGTATATTTATGGACATCTTTTTCTTTATGATGGGAAAGTTTTTTTCTATGATTTTCTTGAAAATATTTTCTGGACCTTAAATCTTGGAATCTTCTTTTTCATCAATTCCTACTATTCTTAGATTTTGTTTTTTGATGGCATCTTTGATTTCTTGGATATTTTGTGTTTGGGACTTTTTTTATTTTAGTTTTTCTTTGAGAGAAGTATCAATTTCTGCGAGTGTATCTTCACCACCAGAGTTTCTCTCTTCCATCTCTTGTATTCTGTTGGTGATGCTTACCTTTGTGGTTCCTGATATTTTTTCTGTGTTCTCTAGCTCCAGGGTCTCTTCAGTTTGTGTTTTCTTTATTGATTCTAATTCTGTTTTCATGCATTGTACCATTTCCTTCATCTGTTTGAATGTGGATTCCTGTCTCTCTATAATGGTCTCTATTTTTTTGTTTATTTCCTCTCTATATGCCACTAATTGTATCTCTACTTGTGCCTCTATTTTTTTTTTTTTTTGGCTGTATTTGCTTGTGTTTCTTTGAGAATTTTGTTCATTTCCTCTTTCCTTGCCTCCACTTAGTTGGCCAAATCTTTGATAGATTTATTCATTTCCTCTTTAACTGTCTGTATTTGTATGGCTATTGCTCTAAGAGATTTGTTTGTTTCCTCTTTATATGCCTCAAATAATTGGGTAAGCATAGCTTTAAAGTCATTTTCCTGTGCTTCTGATGAATTGGAGTATCCATCAAATTTGGAGGTTGCTGGTGAAGCCATGATGTCCTGATTTATTTTGGATGTGTTCTTTTACTGACCCTTGGCCATTGGCTTATCTGTAACCTTCCCTGTTTGTTCCTGGATTCTGCAGTTCAGACTGGTACTGTCTCTCTCCAGCATCTGGAGAATTCTTCAGGAAGGTGACAGAGGTCCCGTGGCCTCAGCGTGTGTGTTGGTGCTTCGGCTGTACATGTGGGAGGAAAGTCTGTGGGCACAGAAGGGCAAATAAGAGTGTATGTGTATGTGTGTATGTGTATGTGTGGAAATGTGCATGAAAGTGTGCATCGATTGACAGAGTGATAGAGAATGTTGATCCCTTGACTGTGTGGGAGGGGCTCTGCCTTGAAGGTTTCTAAGCAGTTACTTGTGCATGTGCTGTAGATGTAGCAGGCACTTATGATAGTCATGGTGCAATTTCCTTATGCAAATTCCCTGAACTTAGTGGTCTACAGGCCCTTGATATTCAGCTCTGTCTGAGCTCTTGGCATTATCCGCCTTAACTCCACAGTTGGACCTGCAGAGCAGGGTCCCAAGAGTCCCTCTGTTTCCCCCAGTAGGTATGTGGGTGGGAGGGGTCTGATGCCTAGCTGCTAGTTTAGAAGGACCCTGGATCTGGGGCTCTGCAGACTCTCAAGGGCACACTCACTCTCAAGCAGGTCACATCGGCAAGGATTGGAGTATCCGGGCTCTCTACTCTCTTGTTTGGCCCTGCTTAGTCATATGCAAGAGGACTGACACACTTCGCCAGCTCAGTGTTGCTGTAGCCGTCAGGTTAGAAAGTCCAGCTGCAGCTGGAGACTGGGATGCCTGTCCAGATGCCCTCTGGGAAGTCCTGGGGGCCCTCCACTCTGCTCTCCAGGCCTGGGAGGCCAGGCACCTGGTGTGCCTATCTTGTTTGGCAGGTCTGCTGGACTTTGGTGGCTATATAGTGTATTATCTGTCACTGAGGGTCTGGATGAGCCGTATAGTCAGTGGCTGGGAGACCCTGCAGAGTTGGTATGGATGCTTGCAGACCTGGGACATGGGGAGGATGGCAGTGCCCCCATAAAGATTCAATAGAAGGGGTGAATGGTGTAGGAGGAAAGGGAGAAGGTACAATTTAGAAGACAACTTATTGGCTGGAGGGAATCCTTAGTTGAGGATGGGTATGTATGGGCTGATGGGATAAATTAAGCCTTCTTACATTCTTCACTAATTTCCTGCCATGTTCTGCTGCTGAAGGCAGAGTGCCTGGTGCAGAAGGACACTCCTCTCTTTAACATAAAATGTGCAGTTAGTGATAATATCTCCTTCACCTCTGACTAATTTTTACTTCTGAGTCTGTAAAATAGGTCCATACAAAGAGGAGAAAAGTTTTCCTCATTTTCACTGAGTCTGATCACATCAGAACCTATCAGTTCGATTCCAATAGAGTCATCCACTTGCTTGGCTAATGCAATAGTGCACTGCTCTCTTCTGTGGGTGTGAAGAGCTCGATGCTTTGCATCTACATTATTCATTTGTGGCTTCCTCAATGATGTGGTCACTTTCATCTGTACTTCTCAGTGCATAACTCCTTTGTGTGTATGCAGTCCTAGGGATAGAACCCAGAGCAAGGATGCCACTGGCTACATCTACAATCCTGACTATGTACAAACACTAAAATCACATATTTCTCTTCTTTCAATTAAAAAAATATAAAGACTGATGGAAAAAATTAAAAATGTTCATGATTCAGAGGAAGACAATGCAGCCATTTCTGCATTGTCAGGGGGATGGGGAGGTGGACCTCCTCTATCAGTGGACTTGAAGAGGGACATGGGAGGAGGTGAGGGAGGGAGGGTGACATTGGGAGGGAATGAGGGGGGAGGTTATAGCTTGGATACTAAGTGAATAAACTGTACTTAATATAGAAAATAAAAATTAAAAAAACATTCATGAGGCAAGACAAGATTACTGTGCCAGGAGAACAGAGCGTCTGAGGAGCCGGACAACATTTCCTATACAGCGACCAAGAGACTGAACCCTGGGCCCTAAAACAATAGCGATCGTGTTTTTCAGGTGACAGGAAACCCTCACGGCGTGGGAATCGGTCTTGACCACTCTCAGGTCGCCCAGCCAGAACCAGGAAGAGATCCCGGGTCGTGCAGGCACTAGGTCCCCAGACCAGAGCCACATGCCTGCTTGTCCTGATCACCTTCCCAGGCTGATCAGTGGGCACAAAAACACCAGAGACTGGGGGTCCCTGTCATGAGAAAATTCACAAGGAAGAAAGGAAACTGTACTGACTTAAATCACCCAAGCCTTCCCTGGAAAAAGTCTCACAGACCGGCAGGGCCGAGCTGCCATCACTGAGCTGTGCTCCAGACACAGGCAGTTTCTGCCTGCCAGCTAGCTGGCAGAGACTGAGCAGTGCGCCCCAGGGCAAAAAAGAGATTGGGAGTCCCTGTCTCCAGAGAATCCACAGAAAAGGAAGGAAACTGTACTGACTTAAATCACCCAGTCCTTCCCTGGAAAAAGTCTCACAGACCGGCGGGGCCAAGCCGCTATCACTCAGCTGTGCTCCAGACACAGGCACAAACAGTTGCTGCACACCAGCTGTCCAACTGGGTCACAGCAGCTGATCATTAAATTTACAGCAAGAAACCCAGAAACAGGGCAGCTGTCCTCAGGACTTCCCTGGGTGAGAGGAGAACCCTCTCGACTAACAAAGACCACTGTTACCACTCAGGTCTCTATCCCTGAGGTGAGCAGCAGCAACTCCTGGAAAAACGCCAGCCATCCAGGGACTATACCCAAAAAGCTGAGACTTCCTTCAAGAAAAACCAGCTTTCTGCCAAGGGGATTCTCTCCACCACAGGATCCCCAGGAACCACCAGAAAATAACCCCAAACACCTAAGATAGCACAATAGGTAGAGGCCAGCGTAAAAGCTCAAGCAACAAAAGATAGAACAATATGGCATCTCCAGAACCCAGTTACCCAGGGGCAAGTAGCCCTGGAAATCCCAGCATAACTGAAATCCAAGAAGATGACCTAACAACTATGCTCATGAAGATGATAACAGAGGAAACAAATAAGATAGGTAAAGAAATATAGGAAGATAATCTCAAACAGAATATTGTCATCCCTAAAGAAATAGAGGAAGCTGCAGCCAAACAGTTTATGGCCTTTAGAAAGGAAATGCTTAATCACTGAATGAAATAAAAGAAACAGAGTTGAAGAAACTAAAAGAAAAAGAGGAAAATACAATCAGACAGGTGAAGGACGTAAACAAAACAACTCAAGACCTGAAGATAGAACTGGAAAAATTAAAGAAAACACAAATGGAGGAAATAATGGAGAGGAAGAATCTAGGGAAGAACACAAGAACTACAGAGGTAAGCATAACCAACAGACTACAAGAGATGGAAGAAAGAATCTCAGGTGTAGAAGATACAATGGAAGAAATCTATGTATCTGTCAAAAAAATGTTAAAATCAAAAAATTCCTGACACAGACCGTCCAAGAAATCCAAGACAATATGAAAAGACAAAACCTAAGAATAATAGGTATAGAGGAAAAAGAAGACTTCCTTCTCCAAGGCCCAGAAAATATTTTCAACAAAATCATTGAAGAAAATTTCCCCAACTTAAAGGAGAGGCCAATAAGAATATATGAGGCCTACAGAACACCCAACAAATTTGACCAGAAAAGAAAATCCTCCCTCCACATAATAATCAAAACAGTAAGTATACAGAACAAAGAAAAAATACTAAAAGCTGCAAGGGAAAAAGGCCAACTAACATATAATGGCAAACCCATTAGAATCACACCTGACTTTTCAACAGAGACTATGAAAACCAGAAGGGCCTGGACAGATATCATGCAGACCCTAAGGGAACACAGATGTCAGCCCAGGCTACTATACCCCGCAAAATTCTCAGTCCTCATAGATGGAGAAAACAAGATATTCAATGACAAAAACAAATTTCAACAATACCTACACACAAATCCAGCATTACAGAAGACACTGGAAGGGAAAATACAACACCAAAAAATTAGCTTCTGTCAAGAAAACACAGGAAATAATGAACCTTACTACAGTAAAACAAAAAGCAACCAAGCACACAACCTGATGACCACAGCCAACACCAAAATCGAAGGATCTAACAGCCACTGGTCATTAATCTCTCTCAACATCAATGGACTCAACTCTCCAATAAAAAGACACAGATTAACAGAATGGATCATAAACAAAACCCAGCAATCTGTTGCATACAAGAAACATACCTAAGGCACAAAGATAGATATTACCTGAGGGTAAAGCGTTGGAAGAAGAATTTCCAAGCAAATGGACCCAAGAAGCAAGCAGGAGTAGCCATTCTAATATCTAATAAAATAAACTTTCAACCAAAATTAATAAAAAGAGATGGGGAAGGACACTTCATACTCATCAAAGGAAAATTCCACAAGGAAGACATCACAATCCTGAACATCTATTCCCCAAATACAAGAGCATCCACATTTGTTAAAGAAACACTGATAAATTTAAACCACATATAGATCCCCACACATTAATAGTGGGAGACTTCAACACCCCACTCTCAACAAAGGACAGGTCAACAAAACAGAAATTAAACAAAGAAACAATGCCTCTGACAGAGGTCATGAATAAAATGTACCTAACAGACATTTACAGAACTTTACACCCAAACACAATAGAATTTACCTTCTTCTCAGCACCTCATGGAACCTTCTCCAAAATAGACCATATAGTTGGTCACAATGCAAGCCTCAACAGATACAAGAAGATTGAAATAATCCCTTGTATCTTGTCTGATCACCATGGAATAAAGCTGTACCTCAACAATAACAGAAATAGCAAGAAGCCTACACACACAAGGAAACTGAACAACTTGTTACTAAATGACAACTGGGTCAGGGAAGAAATAAAGAAAGAAAGTAAAGTCGTTCTAGAAATCAATGAAAATGAAGACACAACATACCCAAACTTGTGGGACACAATGAAAGCAGTGCTAAGAGGAAAGTTCATAGCACTAAGTGCCTTCAAGAAGAAATTCGAGACAGCTCATTCAAGCAACGTAGTGGCCCACTTAAAAACCCTAGAAAAAGAAGAAGCAGACACACTAAGAAGGAGTAGAAGGCTG
>NW_026590701.1:5723612-5763447 GCF_907164565.1 Psammomys obesus | reverse complement strand
TCAAAGAATCAATGAAACCAAGAGCTGGTTCTTTGAGAAAATCAACAAGATCAACAAACCCTTAGCCAAGCTAACTAAAAGGCAGAGAGACACCACCCAAATCAACAAAATCAGAAATGAAAAGGGGGACATAACTACAGACACTGAGGAAATCCAAACAATCTTTAGGACTTACTTCAAAAGTCTATACTCAACAAAATTTGAAAATCTCAATGAAATGGACAATTTTCTTGATCGATTTGACTTACAAGAGCTGAATCAGGACCAGGTAAATCAACTAAATAGTCCTACATCCCCCAAAGAAATAGAAGCGGTCATCAAAGGTCTCCCATCCACAAAAAGTCCAGGACCAGATGGCTTCAGCACAGAATTCTAGCAGACCTTCAAAGAAGAGATAAATCCAATTCTCTTCAAAATATTCCACAAAATAGAAACAGAAGGAACATTACCAAACTCATTCTATGAAGCCACAGTCACCTTGGTACCTAAACCTCACAAAGACTCAACAAAGAAAGAGAATTTCAGGCCAATCTCCCTTATGAACATTGATGCAAAAATATTTAACAAAATACTTGCAAACCGAATACAAGAACACATCAAAGATATCATCCACTATGACCAAGTAGGCTTCATCCCAGGCATGCAGGGGTGGTTCAATATATGGAAATCCATCAATGTGATCCACCATATTAACAAACTGAAAGAAAAAAAAAACACATGATAATCACTCTAGATGCTGAAAAAGCATTTGACAAAATCCAACATCCATTCATGTTTAAAGTATTGGAGAGATCAGGGATACAAGGCACATATCTAAACATAGTAAAGTCGAGCATATAGCATAGAGCAAGCCTATAGCCAACATCAAACTGAATGGAGAGAAACTTAAAGCAATCCCACTGAAATCACGGACAACACAAGGCTGCCCACTCTCTCCATATCTCTTCAACATAGTGCTGGAATTCCTTGGTAGAGCAATAAGACAGTTGAAGGAGATCAAGGGGATACAGATGGGAAAAGAAGAAGTCAAATTATTACTATTTGCAGATGATATGATAGTATACATGAGTGACCCCAAAAACTCTACCAGGGAACTCCTACAGCTGATAAACACCTTCAGCAAAGTGGCCGGATACAAAATTAACTCCAAATCAGTAGCACTCCTGTATACAAAAGACAAAAGGGCTGAGAAAGAAATTAGGGAAACAAAACCCTTTACAATAGCCACAAATTATATAAAGTACCTTGGAGTAACCCTTACCAAGGAAGTCAAAGACATGTATGAAAAAAAAATTTCAAGTCTCTGAAGAAAGAAATAGAAGAAGATATGAGAAGATGGAAAGATCTCCCATGCTCATGGCTTGGCAGGATTAACATAGTAAAAATGGCCATCTTACCAAAAGCAATCTACAGATTTAATGCAATTCCCATGAAATTATCAACACAATTCTTTACAGAGCTGGAAAGAAAAATTCTCAGCTTCATATGGATTAACAAGAAACCCAGAATTGCTAAAACAATTCTCTACAATAAAAGATCTTCTGGAGGTATCTCCATCCCTGATCTTAAGCTGTACTATAGAGCAACAGTTATAAAAACTGCATGGTACTGGCATAAAAACAGAATGGTGGATCAATGGAACCAAACAGAAGACCCAGAAATAAGCCCACACATCTATGGACACCTGATCTTTGACAAAGATGCCAAAATCATACAATGGAAAAAAGATAGCATCTTCAACAAATGGTGCTGGTCTAACTGGATATCTACATGTAGAAAAATGAAAATAGATCCATACTTATCACCATGCAGAAACCTGAAGTCCAAGTGGATCAAAGACCTCAACATAAAACCGGACACACTAAATTGGTTAGAAGAAAAAGTGGGGAATATCCTTGAACTCATTGGCACAGGAGACAACTTCCTGAACAGAACACCAATAGCACAGGCTCTAAGAGCAACAATAAATGGGACCTCATGAAACTTAAAAGCTTCTGTAAAGCAAAGGACACCATCATCAAAATAAAACGACTGCCTACAGATTGGAAAGAATCTTCACCAACCGTTTATCTGACAGAGGGCTAATATTCAGTATATATAAAGAACTAAAGAGGCTGAAAAACAGCAAACCAAGTAATCCACTTAAAAATGGTGAACAGAGCTAAACAGAGGATTCTCTTTAGAGGAATATCGAATGGCAGAGAAACACTTAAAGAAATGCTCAACCTCATTAGCCATTAGGGAAATGCAAATCAAAACAACCCTGAGATTTCACCTTATACCCATCAGAATGGCCAAGATCAAAAACTCAAGTGACAACACATGCTGGAGAGGCTGTGGAGAAAGGGGAACCCTCCTCCACTGCTGGTGGGAATGTAAACTCATACAACCACTCTGGAAATCAATCTGGTGCTTTCTCAGACAACTAGGAATAGCATTTCCTCAAGATCCAGCCATATCACTCCTAGGCATATGTCCAAAAGGGTCACAAGTACACAATAAAGACATTTGCTCAACCATGTTTGTAGCAGCTTTCTTTTTACTAGCCAGAAGCTGGAAACAGCCCAGATGCCCCTCAACTGAAGAATGGATGTAGAAATTGTGGTACATCTACACAATGGAGTATTACTCTGCAATGAAAAATAAGGAAATCATGAAATTTGCAGGTAAATGGTGGGGCTTGGAAAGGATCATCCTGAGCGAGCTGTCCCAGAAGCAGAAAGACACACATGGTATATACTCACTCATATAGACATACAACATAGGATAAACCTACTAAAACCCTGAACATCTAAAGAAACTAATCAAGAGAGCGGACCCTGAGTAAAATGCTCAATCCCCATCCCGAAAGGCAAAGAGGATAAACATCAGAAGAAGAAGAAAACAGGAAACAACCTAGGAATCTGCCACAGAGGGCCTCTGAAAGGCTCTGCCCTACAGACTATCAAAGCAGACACTGAGACTTAAGGCCAACTAATGGGTAAAGTGCATGGAATCTTAAGTAAGAAGTGGGAAATAGTAAGATCTGGAGAGGATAGGAACCTCACAAGGAAAGCAACAGAACCAGAAAATTTGAACACAGGGGTCTCCCCAGGGACTCATATTCCAACCAAGGAACATGCATGGAGAACCTAGAACCCCTGCACAGATGTTGTCCATGACAGTGTAGTATCCAAGTGGGTTCCATAGTAATGGGAAGAGGGACTGCCTCTGATATAATCTGATAGGCCTGTTCTTTGATCACCTCCCCTTGAGGGGAGAGCAGCCCTACCAGGCCACAGAAGATGACAATGCAGCCATTCCTGATGGGATCTGATAGTCTAAGATCAGAAGGAAGGAGAGGAGGACCTCCCCTATCAGTGGACTTGGGAGGGGCAAGGGAGAAGAAGGGGGAGAGAGGGTGGGGCTGGGAAGAGAGGAGGGAGGGGCTTATGGGGGGATACAAAGTGAATAAACTATTATTAATAAAAAATAAAAAAGATAAAAAAAGAAAAAGAATCTTAAGAACATCTCTAGAGATTGCATCTGTGAGTGTGATAATGGGAAAAAATAGAGCCATATGAGTGTATAGGTAGGTTGGACTGTGGTCATGGTTCTGGGGTCCCTCAGAGATTTGCCAGTCTAACAATAAATAATGTTGAACCAAAAACAAACAAAAAAACCCCCAAAAAAACCCGTTCATGATTATTTCACATATCACCAATGTAGAACCACCAGTTCCTTGCATTTTACCACATCTGAACCCTTCTGTAAATATGTGTATGACATGTTTTGTTTTTGCTGTATTGCTTGAAAGAAGCAGAGAAGATGCAGACTTCATGGCACATTAGTTTTAAGTTCTTAGGCATGTAGCTTCACAGAGTAAACTTACTCATTAGCAAACCAAAATATTAATGTGCTATTAATATCATAAAATTACCTTACAATATTTGAAATATTTTTGAAAATATGTATTCATCTTTTATGCCAATAATAGGAGGAAGAACATCAGTTATAACTATTCTTCAATATAGAATCTAATTAACATCAAACACTGCATTTATTTGTCATTTTTTTCAGCCTCCTTTAATTTAGAACAGTGACCCTAGTTTTATAGGTCAAGTGCAGATACCAATGAAGTTATAGACAGAATTATGCCTTGGGCTTATTGTAAGCATATTTTTCTGAATTACAAATTCAATAATATTATTTGCTTTGAATTGATTATGTTGCAGTTAAAACTAATCATATATTTGTAAATCAACAAAAGACCGTTTAATGACCAACACCATGTCTTACTTTGCACTCTTAATAAAAATTGAACACATTACCCTCATTATAAAATTTACAGCTTGGAAAGTAATTCTTAAGGTTCATTTCCCCCATCACTAAGATGTATAAATATTATGTTTTAAACCACCAACCACTTCTGTCCTCATTTATTTCATTACTCTTCCCCATTTTTCTTTAAAATTGTATCATCTCTCCTTTCTTCTCTTTTTTTTATTCCATTCATCTTTCCCTCCTGCTGTTTTCCATAACATCAATGAAAAGCCTGTCTCTATTAGGAGCCTTTAATGTAAGTAATAAATGCCAAGACATTTAGTTAAAAGCCATAGAGTTGGTTCCTGGCTCTATTACTGGCTGGAAAACTGTTAAGGATGACCTAAATGAGTCTCAGTATAACAAGGAAATGAAAGGGGATTAAGGCAATATGAGCAAAGGAAAACAATCCTACACACAAAGAAGTCAATTATCTCACCAACTTCACAAGTCACTAAACGATGTCACTGGCATGTACCCCTGAGCAGGTGGAGCCAGAATTCAGTATCTTCATCATTCTGTTTCATTGTCTCGTCTCTCCAAAGTCAAAAGCATAACAGCATAGAAATTTACAGTCCCTATTTTTGTCTTTCATGATGCCACTGTCGTTTCTGTCCTCTTTGGTGGGGGAGTTTCCCAGTGGTCTTCCTTAGCAGTCTTGTCCTTTGGTACCCTTTTTGGTGTTTAGCTCCCTGGTCTACTTGGTGACATCTAAAACACACCTCTTATTGTCCTCTGTAGCTAGCAGACTTCCTTTAACTGTAGATTATGGTCATTTAGTTTCTAACTTCAGCTTTTGTTTGTGACCAGAGGAGGAGATGTTTTTCATCTACAGGCAGAGAGTGTAGAAAACACAGACTATCTCTTATGGCGCAATATATCTACCTTTTTAAGTATGGTTCTGCACACAGTAGGGTAGTTTATTTTACATGAAGTCGCAGCTAAGAAAATTCTCCCAAAAGATGCCCAAAGGCAAATCAAATCTTCTAAGACCATGATACCTGTTTCTGTGATAAACACAATGACCAAAGCTAACTTGGTGAGGGTTTATTTCTGCTTTAGCTTGCAGCCCATCATCAAAAGAAACCAGGGCAGGAGCTCAAGGAAGAAACCTGGAGGCAAGAACTGAAGCAAAGAGGGTGAAGGAACATTGTTAACTGACTTGATTCCTCCGGTTTTCTCAGTTACCTTTCAAGTACGGCTCAGACTTACTTGCCTAGGGATGGTGCTGCACACAGTAGACTGGTCTCTTTTACATCAATTAGCAGTTAAGAAAATGCCCCAGCCTTTTCTGAGACTGATACTCCAACCAAGGAACATACATGGATATAACCTAGAACCCTTGCACAGATGTAGCCCATGGCAGCTCAGTCTCCAAGTGGGTTTCCTAGTAGGGGTACAGGATCTGTCTCTGACATGAACTCAGTGGCTGGCTCTTTGATCACTTCCCCCTAAGGGGGTTGCAGCCTTACCAGGCCACAGGGGAAGACAATGCAGACAGTCCTGATGAGACCAGATAGGCTAGGGTCAGAGGGAAGGGGAGGAGGACCTTCCCTATCAGTGGACTGGGGAAGAGGCATGGGAGGAGAAGAGGGAAGGAAGGTGGGGTTAAGAGGGAACGAGGGAGGGGGCTACAAAGTGAAAAACTGTAATAAATTTAAAAAAAAAAGAAAAGAAAATGTCCCAAAAGAGATTCCCACAGGCAAATCTGATCCACGTAGTTTTTCCTTCATTTGAGATTTTCTTTTCCCAGGTAAATATAGGTTTGTGTCAAGTTCACTGCTGAAGCTAACTATCACAGGTAGATTTCTTTCTATGATGTGAGCTGTACTCTTCCAAAATCCCCTTAGTTATGTCCTAGTTATTACTTATCAGACATCCAAAGGGGACTGAGGATGGTAAGAAAGCACATATGATATTTGGGTTTGCTCTGTTGGTTGAAATTCATTCTTGCTTTGTTGCCAATGGCAACACACCTTCCCAAGTGAGAATACCAATTTCATATCTTGAATAATACTTATAAATAGTAAATAAAATAAATCAGGTAAACTGTGGAAGACAGAAACTACTAAACAAGAAAGCACTATTTTTATTTTATCTTGACAAAAAATTTTACATGAATTGAAGCAATTTTCTTTGAGCCTGACAATATTTTTTTCACGGTCATTAGTATTCTCAGGATCATAAAAATACATTATTTCACTGAAGCCTGACATATATCCCAGATGCTCAGAAATTATCCTGACTAGTTTGTTGACTATTTTTTGCTTTGTTACTTTGCAGGAGCTGTAGTTAACTATAAAGATACAACTATCATGACTTTATTTAAATAGAGTTGCTGATTTTCTCAGAAAATTACCTGAAATAAATAGCAACAACATGTGACCCTTTATTTAATGAAGTTTATATATTATTCATAAATTTGCAAGAAATAGATATTGCAGGTGTCAATTCTGTTTTAATCATGAAAGTCATTATAAGTAGGACCCCCATGAACAATTTGAAATGCAAGAATCAGAATTAATCTGAAAGCAGGGCTTTTGAACCTTAGAACCACTGACATATAGTGCTGCAAGCTTACTTTAAGGGGCACAAGTGTATTGTAGGCTGATAAGCAGCATCTTGCTATGTTTGTGTGCTGGTTAATTTTTGTCAACTTGATACAACCTAGGGTCATCTAGGAGGAGGAAACCATTGGATTGGCTTGTATGCAAGTCTGTAGGGGGATTTTCTTGATTCATGCTTGATGTAAGAGGAGACTCAGCCCACTGTGAGCAATATCCTTCATTGGCAGGTGATTCTGGATTGTGTAATAAAGGTAGAAAAGCAAGCTATGGGAGCAAGCCAGTAAGCAGCATCTTAAACAAATGGTCTTGGTCACATTGCATGGTAGAATGTAGAAAAATGCAAATAGATACATACTTATCACCCTTCACAAAACTAAACTCCAAATGAATCAAAAGACCTCAATATAAAACCAGATACACTAAACCTGATAGAAAAGAAAGTGTGGAATAATGTTGAACTCACTGGTACAGGAAAACACATTCTGCTCAGAAAAGGACACCATCATCCAGATAAAGAATGGAAAAAGATTTCTATTAATGCTACATCATAAAGAGGGTTAATATCCAATATATATAAAGAACTAAAAAAAATAGATATAAAAAAACCAATCTGGTATACACCTAAACAGAGAATTCTCAAAGATGACAGCTCAAATAGCTAAGAATCACTTAAAGAAATGTTTAACATCCTTAATTACCAGGAAAATCCAAATCAAAACTACTTTGAGGTTTCATCTTACACCAGTCAAAATAGCTAAGATAAAAAACAAAACAAAAAAAATAAGCGATAGCACATGTTAGCAAGGATGTGGCGTAAGGGGATGAGCACTCACTGTTGGTGGGAAGGTAAAGGTGTATGGCGATTATGGAAATCAGGAAGCTGGGAATCAATCCACATCCAGATCCAGCTGTCTCACTCTTGGGTATATATCGAAAAGATGCCTTGTCCTACCACAGAGTCGCTCTCTCAGCCATGTTCACTAACAGTCACTTTATCACAGCCCGAAAGTGGAAACAACTGAGATGCCTGTCAACAGGTGAATGGATAATGAAAATGTGGTACTTTTATACAATGGAACATTACTCAGCCATTGAAAAGAATGAAATTATGAAACTCACAAGTAAATGGGTATAATTAGAAAAAAAATCATACTGAGTGGGGTAACCTAGACCCAGAAAGACAATTATGGTATATATTCACTTTTATGTGAATATTAGCTATTAAGTCAATGATAATCAAGATACAATCCTTTGAACTATACAGGATATGTGTTGAATAAAGGACTAGGAAGAGTCAGATAGATATCCCTAGGAAGGGAAAATAAAATATATATATTTATGGATGGATGAGGGGAGCTGGAAGAAGAGGATCAAGTCGGGGAGAGGTGATAAGAGCGGTGATCAAGAAAATACAGGGAGAAACAGCTATAATTGAGGGCTATTGAAGGAGTAGTATGGAAACCTAATGCAGTACAAGCTTCTTAAATTATATACATATTTGAAAGCAATTTAAAGGAACTTGCTAAATGATGAAGTAAACAGAGCCCCAATTGGACATTTCTTCACATCAAATGAAGCTTTCAGTACCACGAATGGGTAGTAACCCCCCAAAACCCCAGACTGTTGCCAAGTTGTAGATTACTCTCCATAAACTGAGAGAAAGGCCCTATTTTTGAAGACAACACTTATTCAAATCATTAAATATGCAGATGTTGAGCTAGTGTTTACATAGAGCCTTTATCTTTACTGGCTAATGTTCTTGCTACCAAAGAAAGGACTCTGCATGCTATCAAGGAGAAATGTAAAAACCAATTCAGCTATAAACTCTTTGATCTACAATAATTTTTGCAAGATATGGTACAAATCTTATGGAAGTAACAGCCAATACCTGATTTAACTTAAGGCCCACTCCATGAAATGGGTCTATACCCAACACTCCTTGAGTGACCAAGATTCTGAGACTAGATAGCCCAGAGACCTAGGGTAAAACCAAATGCTACTATTCTACTAGAAGAATGTAGCAGAAAAATAACTACAATGACATTCTGCTACACTCATAGATCAGTGCCTTGCTCAGCCATCATCACAGAAGCTTTCTCCTGTAGCAGATGGAAACTTCTGTAATATCTCGCCTCAATGTTATATAAACTCTGCTCCCCAATTGTCCCCTGATATGCCAATAAAGCAGCTTACAGACATTTGCTGAGCAGAGGAAAGGGTCTGAACTTCCTGCCAACCAGGGAAAGAGTTAGAAGAAGCAGGAGGACTCATCCAGGAGACATCAGAGAGGATCTGGAGCTGAGAAAGCCACAAAGTGCAAGTATCCTGGGATGTGCGCTGGGAGGAAGTCAAATTAACTTAGAAGGTCAAAACAACCCTGAGATTTCACCTTAACCCATCAGAATGGCTAAGATCAAAACTCAAGTGACAACACATGCTGGAGAGGTTATGGAGAAAGGGGAACCCTCCTCCACTGCTGGTGGGAATGTAAACTTGTACAACCACTCTGGAAATCAATCTGGCGCTTCCTCAAGATCCAGCCATACCACTCCTTGGCATATATCCAAAAGATGTTCAGGTACACAATAAGGACATTTTCTCAACAATGTTTTTAGCAGCTTTATTTGTAATAGCCAGAAGCTGGAAACAGCCCAGATGCCCCTCAGTGGAGTAATGGATACAGAAATTGTGATACATCTACACAATAGAATATTATTCAGCAATATAAAACAAGGAAATCATGAAATTGGCAGGTAAATGGTGGGATCTGGAAAAGATCATCCTGAGTGAGCTATCCCAGAAACAGAAAGACGCACATGGTATATACTCACTCATATAGACATATAATATAGGATAAACCTACTAAAATCTGTACACCTAAAGAAACTAATCAAGAGGGAGAACTCTTGCTAAAATGCTCAATCTCTATCCAGAAAGGCAAAGAGGATGGACATCAGAAGAAGGGGAAAAGAGGGAACAAGTCAGGAGCCTGCCACAGAGGGCATCTGAAAGCCTTTGCCCTGCAGACTATTAATGCAGATGCTGAGACTTATGGGCAACCTTTGGGCAGAGTACAGGGAATCCTAGGAAAGAAGTGGGAAACAGTAAGATCTGGAGAGGACAGGAACTCCACAAGGAGAGCAACAGAACCAAAAATCTGAGCACAGGGGTCTTTCCTGAGACTGATACTTCAACCAAGGACCATGCATAGAGATAACCTAAGACCCCTGCACAGATGTAGCCCATGGCAGTTCAGTATCCAAGTGGGTTCCATTGTAATAGGAACAGGGACTGTCTCTGACATGAACTGATTGGCCTGCTCTTTAATTACCTCCCCCTGAGGGGGAAGCAGCATTACCAGGCCACAGAGGAAGACAATGCAGCCACTCCTGATGAGACCTAATAGACTATGATCAGAAGGAAGGAAAAGAAGTCTTCCCCTATCAGTGGACTTGGGGAGGGGCATGCATGTAGAGGGTGGAGGAAGGGAGGGTTCGGGACAGGAGGAGGGAGGGAACCACAGGGGGGATACAAAGTGAATAAAGTGTAATTAACAAAAAATAAAAAATCTACTTAAAAAAAGAATAGAGTAACAACTGCTCCGTTATTGTACTGTGAAGCTTATTATTAAACAAATATAAGAATCTCAATTATTTATGTGATAGCTGGGTTAAGAGAGAAACTGAGAGACAAACACAGTTTTATAAAAGTAACTTTAACAGGAAGATACCAAAAAAATCAAGGACCACATATGAACTCACAGAGAGGCAGCATGCGTAGGGCCTGCCTGGCTCTGCAACAGATGGGCATCCTTGAGCTAAAAGGAGGAGTGGACACATACCTCCGTCCGTAACCCAGAAGCTATATCTAATTGATAGCCACTTGCAAATGAAAATTTTGTTTTTTCCAAGGAAATCTCACCAGTAACAAACTACTCTAAAGGGTAGGCTGCATGCTGAGCAGCAGATGGTCAGTCAAAATTGAACTCAAAGGTATCTTTGGAGGGTCCTTGTCTCATAATGTTGTGTGAAGACTTTTAAAAACAATCATTTATTTTTGTTTTGTTTATATCTTTATATCTCATGCTACAGGTCTTGAGGATAAATATTATGATTTACAGATTTTTTTGTTTTTTTTTTTTGTTTTTTTAATAGGACTCTTGTGAATAAGTGGGTCTGCAGGTCTGTGTCTGTTTCTTGTGCCTCTTTTCGGGGAGGGGCTATTTTTCCTGTTTGTTTGTCCTATTCAGACATGGTATGTTTTTTCATCTTATCCATCTTATCTTATGTTATGTTATCTTATCATCCCTTAGAAGCCTGTTTGTTTTCTTCTGATTGACAAAAAGGGAGTGGATCAGATGGTAGAAAAAATGGAGGAAAATGAGAAGAGTAGGGGGAATATGTTTCATGAGAAAAAATATTTTTGGTAAATGGGGAAAAAAGACAGAAAATCCCAGTTATAAACCCACACTGTAGTTGTTTTTTTGTTTCTTGTAGCTTTTCAAAGAATTAAGAAAACAGTTCTCTTCAGGTGAAACAAAGATACAAAGAAAGAAGATGAGGATAGGCTGTTCTTATTGATTCTGTATTCAGGATGTTCTTATGATCTAGCTAAGTTCCTCAAAGTGAAAAGGATCCACTCACCACCATTCTCTCAGCTGTACTTCCTGTTCTTCCTGCTTGACAGATCAATCCTGGGCACAGCTAAGTACCCCTGATGACTGCAATTTATTGAAGAACCCAATAGACCAATTTCCTCCTCACATTTTGAGCTATTGTTCTCCTTTTAGTATCACGTGAGCACATTTACCTCCTGCCATTTCACAACAGCCATTTCTCTCAGACACATAAAATTAAGAACTAGAGTACACAATTAAATGGTCCTTTTAAAGACATTGCAAAGCTCCATGGATTCATTTAAACAGTGACTCATTATATTATCTTTCTCAGAGGCAAAAGCCGCTTTCTCTTCCCTCATTTACTGCTTTCCCATATAGAGTACCTGAAATTTTAAAAGTCCAGGAGTCTGGTAAAGTAAAATCTTAACTTGTCTTTGAATTAGGATAGTGTAGAGTTCAAGAATCATGAAGATATCAAAACTTGGAATAAATCTTTGATGGTGACAGACCTACTTGGTTTTATTAAGCTATTTCCTGCCTTCCCTCTTTTTCCATCATCTAAAATGACTCTAGATGCATATATTAAATGGCCATCTTTACTTAGAGACCGTCCTGGGTAAGAGACTAAAACAGTAAGTTTTCATCCCATCAGAAATACACAGAGTTGGTCTCAGACAGGACCACAGAAGCTAGAAGGAGCTGGTTTCTTTTCTTGGGTGTTTTATTCTTACTTTGATATTTTTTTCTCAAACCAAACTGAGAGAAATGGTGAATTAGAAGGCATTTTTTCTAAAGCTATAAAATGTGGTTGAAGACTGTGTTTAGGCTCTGGCATAGATAAGCATCTGTGGCTTTTTTTGTTTTGTTTTAGGAAAAAAAGAAAACTGGAGCACAAAGGTGATATGAAGTAGTTTTAGTGATTCTGTGCCTTTTGTAGCTCTAGTTCTTCATAGCTGGGAGCGAGTTCAGTCTGATAAGTGAATCGCCTCTGAAAGGACCACTATGTAGCATCCACATTCTTACAGTGTGACATTTGACTGTCTTGTTCAAACACTTTGCTTTCAAGACAGTTCTCACCCCGTCCTTCACTGCTGCCTCAGTTTTAGCAAAGCTTAGTCTGTAAGGTTATTATTATTATTTTTTTTTCTTATTCTAACTCTTTTTTATTTTTATGGACTTCTTTTTTTTTATTAATTACACTTTATTCATTTTGTATCCCCCCATAAGCCCCTCCCTCCTCCCCTCCCTATCCCACCCTCCCTCCCATTTCTGCATGCATGCCACTCCCCAAGTCCACTGATAGGGGAGGTTCTCCTCTCCTTTCTGATCTTAGTCTATCAGTTCTCATCAAAAGTGGCTGCATTGTCCTCTACTGTGGCCTGGTAGGGCTGCTCCCCCCTCAGGGGGAAGTGATCAACGAGCAGGCCAATCAGATTATGTCAGAGGCAGTCCCTCTTCCCATTACTAGGTAACCCACTTGGACACTGACCTGCCATGGGCTACATCTGTGCAGGGGTTCTAGGTTATCTCCATGAATAGTCCTTGGTTGGAGTATGAGTCTCTGGGAAGTTCCCTGTGTTCAAATTATCTTGTTCTGTTGCTTTCCTTGTGGAGTTCCTGTACTCTCCAGCTCTTACTATTTCCCACTTCTTACATAAAATTCCATTCACTCTGCCCTACAGTTGTAAGGTTATTATAATCCAGGTTTATGTGGCTGCCACCATGCAGATATCGAGTCCTCCCTGAACCAAAGAAAGAGGTGAAACACAGGCTTGAAGCCACTTACTCAGGCTTCTACTTCAGACCACACCACAGGTTAAAATCACCTGAGTGTGATTTTATTCACACTGTTTTATTCACTCTGTTTCCCAGCTGTAGCCTCCTCATTCTATGAGGCCACAGTTACATTGATACCTAAACCACACAAAGCCCTTAAAAAGAAAGAAAACTTCAGACCAATCTTGCTTATGAACACTGACGCAAAAATACTCAATAAAATACTCTCAAACCGAATCCAAGAACACAATAAAGATATCATACACCATGACCAAGTAGGCTTCATCCCAGGCATGAAGGGATGGTTAAACATATGAAAATCCATCTATGCAATACACCATATAAACAAACTGAAAGAAAAACAAGACAAAACAAAACAAAAAAACATGATCATCTCTTTAGATGCCAAACAAGCATTTGACAAAATTCAATATCCGTTCATGTTTTAAGTCTTGGACATATCAGGAGTACAAGGCTCATACCTAAACATAGTAAAAGCAATATACAACAAGTTTATAGCCAACATCAAACTGAACAGAGAAAAACTTAAATCAATCCCACTGAAATCAGGGACAAGGCAAGGCTGTCCACTCTCTCCTTATGTCTTCAACATAGTACTTGAAGTCCTAGCTAGAGCAATAAGACAACTCGAGATCAAAAGGGTACAAATCAGAAAAGAAGTCAAAGTATCACTATTTGCAGATGATATAATAGTATACATGAGTGACCCCCCAAATTCAACCAGAGAACTCCTTCAGCTGATAAACACCTTCAGCAAAGTGGCTGGGTATAAAATTAACTCAAAAAAAATCTGAAGCCCTCTTGTATACAAATGACAAAAAGGCTGAGAAAGAAAGTAGGGAAACAACACCCTTTACAATAGCCACAAATAGCATAAAGTACCTTGTTGTAAGTCTAACCAAGCAAGTGAAAGACCTATATGAAAATAACTTCAAGTCTCTGAAGAAAGAAATTGAAGATGTCAAAAGATGGAAAGAACTCCCATGCTCATGGCTCAGTAGGATCAGCATAGTGAAAAATGGCCATCTTACCAAAAGCAAATTACAGATTCAATGCAATTCCTATCAAAGTACCAACACAATTTTTTACTGACATTGAAAGAAAAATTCTCAATTTTATATGGAAGAACAACAACAACAAAACAAAAACCCAGAATAGCAAAAACAATCCTGTACAATAAAAGATCTTCTAGAGGTAACTCTACTCCAGATATCAAGCTGTACTATATAGCAACAGTAATAAAAACAGCATGATACTGGCCTAGATACCGACTGGTGGACCAATGGAATTGAACTGGAGATCCAGAAGTAAACCCACCCACTGATGGAAACTTAATTTTCTACACATACGCCAAAACCATACAATGGAAAAAAAAAGACAGCATCTTCAACTAATGGTGCTGATTTAGCTGGTTTTCCACATGCAGAAAAATGAAAATACACCCATATTTATCACCCTGCACAAAACTAAAGGCCAAGAGGATCAAAGACCTCAACATAAAACCAGACACACTGAATCTCTTAGAAGACAAAGTAAGGAGGAATCTTGACTCCATTGGCACAGGAGACAACTTTCTGAAGAAAACATCAACAGCACAGGCTCTAAGATCAACAATCAATAAATGGGACCTCATGAAACTAAAAAGTTTCTGTAAAGCAAAGGACACTGTCCTCAGAACAAAACAACAGCCTACAGACTGGGAAAGGATGTTCAGCAACTGTGCATCTGACAGAGGGCTAATATCCAGAATATATAAAGAACTCAAGAAGTTAAACACCAACAAATCAAGTAATCTAATTTAAAAATCCACTGCAGAGCTAAACAGAGAATTCTCAATAGAAGACTATGGAATGGCAGAGAAACACTTACAGAAATGCTCAAAGTCCTTAGTCATCAGGGAGATGCAAATCAAAACAACCCTGAGATTTCACCTCATACACATCAGAATGGCTAAAGATCAAAAACTCATAGGACTGGCAGAGTGCAGGGAATTTTATGAAAGAAGGGGGAGATAGAAAGACCTGGAGGGGACAGGAGTTCCACAAGGAGAACAACAGAATTGAAAAATCAGGGCTCAGGGGTCTTTTCTGAGACATGCTCCAATCAAGGACCATGCATGGAGATAACCTAGAACCCCTGAACAGATGTAGCCCATGGCAGCTCAGTCTCCAAGTGGGTAACCTAATAAGGGGAACAGGTGCTGTCTCTGACATGAACTCAGTGGCTGGCTCTTTTATTTCCAGCATGTATCATTCCTTGACATTTTTGTTTGTTTGTTTTGATTTTGTTTTTTAATTTGTTTATTTTTAAAATAAATTATAATTTATTCACTTTGTATCCTAGCTGTAGCTCCTTCTTTCATCCCCTCCTTATCCCACCCTCCCTCCCTCTTCTCCTCCTATGCCCCTCCCCAAGTCCACTGATAGGAGAGGTCCTCCTCCCCTTCCCTCTGAACCTGGCCTATCAGGTCTCATCAGGACTGGCTGCATGTCTTCCTCTGTGGCCTGGTAAGGCTGCTCCCCCTCAGGGTAGGTGATCAAAGAGCAGCCACTGAGTTCATGTCAGGGACATGAACTATTCTTCTTACAAGGGAACCCACTTGGAGACTGAGCTGCCATTGGCTACATCTGTGCAGGGGTTCTAGGTTATCTCCATGAATGGTCATTGGTTGGAGTATCAGTCTCAGAAAAGACCCCTGGGCCCAGACTTTTTGTTCTGTTGATTTCCTTGTGGAGTTCCTGTTCCCTCCAGGTCTTTCTATCTCCTCCTTTTTTCACAAATTTCTCTGCACTCTGTGCAAAGATTGGCTATGAGCCTCGGCATCTGCTTCAATACCCTGCTGGGTAGAGTCTTTGAGAGGCCCTCTGTGGTAGGCTCTTGTCCTGTTCCCTGTTTTCTCCCTCCTCTGATGTCTATCCCATTTGCCTTTTTGAATGAGGCTTCAGCATCTTACCTAGGGTCCTCCTTCTTGCTTAGCTTCTTTAGGTGAACAGATTTTAGTATGTTTATCATATATTATATGTCTAATATCTTCTTATAAGTGAGTATATACATGTATGTATTGGGGACTAGAAAAGATCCTGAGTGTGGTATTCCAGAAGCAGAAAAACACCCAATTTATATATTTATTTTACATCCCAATCATAACCCACTTACTCTTCTCCACCTGGTTTCTCCCTCCCACCCTCTTCAACCTGTCCCTCTCAACCTTTTCCTCAAAAAACAAGACCTTCCCAAACCCACCTCAGCACACCAAGTCAAGTCAGTACTTTGCTCCTCCTCATCAATGCATGAGACCTGGATCTGATCACAGATTTTTCCTTCCCACGCTTTTTAAACTTTTCTTTCTTTTTCTTCTTTCCTGTCTAATTGTTATATCTTCTGCTTTGTGGCAATTTCTTTTCTAGACCTTATGGGAAGTGCTTAGGTTATTGGGGCTCTGACTTCCTGAGGACCATGGAATATTGGTCTCTGTTCTTGTCTTGCTTTCTCAGTATGAGCTTTGCAGTTTACTTCACCATATGCTCCTCATCATTGTCATCTGGCACCCAGAACAGAGGCCTAATGCAAAGGGTCAATCTGAATGTAACCTAGAACACTCAGAACTTTTAGCTGATAATCCTTTTCTCTTTTAGATAAATTATCTCAAGTATTTCAGTATAGTGATAAAAATAAATACGCTGACCACTCAGTCTATGGGGGTGTTCAGGGTCCGGAGTTTTTTCCAGTGCCTCTCATTCCATCTGTTCAGGCCAGTGCCTTTCTTTCCTCTCATAAAAAAACAAAACAAACAAACCAAAACAAACAAGCAAACAAATATGGGACAAGGAAAGAGTTTGTCTTAGAAGGATAGAGCCACCTGGAATAGCTTACCTTTTAGAACAAACTGATTCCTTACATGTATTTTCATTATTCCAAGAACCTCAAGAACTATACTCTCCAACTTATCTGGGAAAGTTCTTGTTGATCTGATGATAAATTGAAACACAAAGTTCTCAGGCCATGAAAAAATAAAAAACTTGTTTCACAAGATCTTGGGTGATTCAGCATCTGACATGTCCCTTCACTGGTATAATGAAAAGCTCTAACTCTAAATAAAGATGCCTCTCAGTGCTGGCATGTAGCTTATTGGTGGAGCACTTGAATGTGAAAGAAAGAAATGAAAAGGAAAGAGCCCAGGATATCTAATTATATCCATCACAGAAAAACAGGCTTATTAAATGCTGCCAACTGAAAGACATGAGGTGTTTTTATTTTAAGAGGGTTTTCGGCCATAAATTTCTAGTCTCCTAACAGAAATGTAAATTACTGCAGTGCAGTCTCTTACGTTTGGACTTTCAATGTGGAGTGTAATTATTTCTATTTTTGTGATGAGGAGAAACAGTAATCATTTTTAAGCTGTCATCTTAGAAACCTATGGAGAGTCAGTTGGTAAAATAAAGTCAAGACAATTATACATCATTAGTAGAAAGGAGAATGAGCTCCCACAAAGACATATTTGCTATATTTAGAGATGTGTTTCAATGGGACACAATTGTCTTTCCTGATGACAACATGTCCATCAGCATGATGCTATGTCATAAGGCTTTTGTACAGGAATTGGCTCCTGTGTCTTGCCTGAACACTTCATCTGGCATACACAAGGAACCACTACCAGAAACAAGGCCCTGAACATGCAGCCATTGTCCCATTTCTTTTCTGAAGAAGTTATATTATTTCCATTTCCATGTTTTGTTTTGTTTTCTGTCCTTGACAAACATTTTTTAGGTTGTCAGTTGAAGAGAATATCACTAGAGGGGGGCCAAAAATATTCATCACCATTGAAATCTGCTGTTAGTGCTCTCAAAAAAATAGTGGTTAGCTACTCTGTCTCCATTAGTTTTATCTCAAGCCCATAGGGTAATCAGGTCACAAGTGCCTCTTTCTTCAGATGCATTTTGATACCAGATACAAAGAGAGGACATCTGGCCAAATCTTGAGGTAAGAAAGCCCATTTAGATTCTGCATGAAGTTGAAGTCAACATGATGACATTTTATCTTTAATTAAGTGATGTGACTTTATCCCCAGTTCCAGGCAAATGAAGTCATTAAGACCACTTGTATATTCCTTGCCTTTTATACGAGAATATCATTTGTGAATCACTAGCCTTATTAATCCTTTTTCTACGCAAGCTCCTGATGCTGAGAATAAGACTCTATAAAACTTCTGCCCCCATGACAGTTGTCTTCTTGCATGAAGTGAAATCTCACATTGGGCATCTAGTCTCATCTCTAGTAATTAGAGTACAGAGTTTATTTTTTATGATTGAGAAAGTTATCACAAGGGAACATGATGGAAACAGACAAGACACTGAAGCCAGACAACCCTGCTTACTGTAAACAGAATCAGCATCTGTAGCTCTAGTTCCTGTCAATCAGGTAATGTTTTACACTTGTTCCTGTTTCTATACATAATGTATTATACCATTTAGGAAAATTACAGGAATTTTCTTGCACTCCTGAACTTTTTTCCATTCTCATTTCAAGATATTTCTCTTACCTCTAACAACATCTTTTAGCTTGTACGTGGGTTATTGGCCTCAAGAGGTTTCTGTATCTGTGGCTGTTTTCCAGACTTTTGTTCTTAGATTGTCAGGTTCAGTTATTGTTTCAGGTGTTGGCTTCAGTGTTACCATCATAATTACATCTTCTTTGGCCTTGCTCATCAATACTCTGTGCCCTGTAACTTGATCCCTCATTTTGTGTGGCTAGCTGCTCTCCCTCTAGCATACTTTTTCATGCCATTGATTATCATATGCATACATGTGATTGCTGACCTTTTAATTAGACTATAAGTAGTTTAAGACTGCTGTGCACACTATTAAGGGTTTGTAACAAATACTGAGAATTTTTTATTATTATTTTAATCACAGGTAATTCACTTGTATCCCAGCCGTAGACCCCTCCCTCTTTCCCTCCCAAACCCACTCATCTCCTCCCTGCCCCCTTCCAAGTCCACTGATAGGGGAGGTCCTCCTCCCTTTCCATCTGACCCTAGCTTATCAGGTATCTTCAGGACTGGCTGCAATACCCTTATCTGTGGCCTAGCAAACAAGGCTGCTTCTCCCTCAGGGGGAGAGGGGGAGATCAATGAGCCAGTCATTGAGTTCATGTCAGAAATAATCATTGTTCCCCTTACTTAGGGAACCCACTTACATACTGAGCTACCATGGGCTACATCTGAGCAGGGGTTTTAGGTTATATCTATGCATGGTCCTTGGTTGGAAAAACAGGCTAATAGAAGACTGCTGTGCCCTGATATATATGGTTCTTGTAGGGCTCCTGTCCCCTCTAGTTCATAATAACTACACCTTCTTTCATATGATTCCCTGTACTCTACGAAGGTTTGGTTATGAGTCTCAGCATCTGTTTTGATACACTACTAGGTAGAGTCATTCATATGCCCTCTGTGGTAGGCTCCATCCTGTTACTTGTTTTCTCCTACTTCCCCTGTCCATCCCATTTATCTTTCCAGGTGAGGACTGATCGTCTTACTCCGGGTCCTCTTTCTTGTTTATCTTTTTTAGGTGTACAGATTTTAATATGTTTATCCTATCTTATAGGTCTAGTACCCACTTATAAGTGAGTATATACCGTGTGTGTCTTTCTCCTTCTGGGACACCTCACTCAGGATGATCTTTTCTAGATCCCACCATTTGCTTGCGAATTTCATGATTTCCTTGTTTATAATTTCTGAGTAGTATTTCATTGTGTAAATATACCACAGTTTCTGTATCCATTCCTCCATTGATGGACATCTGGGTTGTTTCCAGGTTTTGGCTATTACGAATAAAGTTTCTACAAACATGGTTGAGCAAATGTCCTTGTTGTGTACTTGAACATTTTTTGGATATATGCCTAGGAGTAGAATACCTGAATCTTGAGGAAGGAGTATTCCTGATTGTCTGAGAAAGAGCCAGATTGATTTCCAAAGTGGTTGTACAAGCTTACATTCCCACCAGCAATGCAGGAGGGTTCTCCTTTCTCCTAGCATGAGTTGTCACTTGTGCTTTTGATCTTAACCATTCTGATGGGTGTAAGATGAAATCTCAGGGTCATTTCGATTTGCATCTCTCTGATGGCTAAGGGTGTTGAGCATCTCTTTAAGTGTTTCTCTGACATTCTATATTCTTCTACAGAGAATTCTCTGTTTAGCTCTGTATCCCATTTTTAATTGGATTGCTTAAATTATTGCCTTTCAACTTCTTTATTTCTTTATATATTCTGGATATCAGCCCTTTGTCAGATGTAGGGTTGGTGAAGATTTAACACACATATCACAGACTGAATGATATCCTTATATCATTATGCTTCTATGAATTTATTTTTTCACATTTCTGAGTGTAACCTGTGCTTGATTTTATTTTATTATGCAAATATCTTCAAAATATAAAAAGAACATTTTTCTATGTTAAGAATTTTTCCTCTTTTATTGAAAATAGATTTTTCCATACAAAATATTCTGATACACAAAAACTGACAGCAATGTTACATTGTTAAAAACAGCACACACATAACTCATTAAGTATGGAGAAGTTGAGCTGTGCTTACCTAGAACCTTCAGCCCTATGTTATAGCGGTTTTGCTACAGGAAGGTGCTCTGCAGTCTACAAAAAGAGAAACATAAGCAGCAATCCAGATATAAACTCTTTGATGTACAATTTGTCCTACCTGCACAATAAGCCAAGCAAAGGTGTCACAAAGCATGTATTAGTAATCAACCAATGTCTGATTTGAATTAAGGCTCACTCCACAAGATGGAACCTATATCGGCATTCATTGGCTTATCAAGAACCAGAGACCAGGTAGCCCAGATATCTAGGGTAAAATCAAATAGTAGTTTGCTTGTTTTAAGACTCCTAATGATATTCTACTATACTCAAAGATCAATGCTTTCCTCAGCCATCATCTGAAAAGTTTGCTTCTTCAGCAATGGAAACAAATACAAAGACGCATACCCAAACATAATGCAGACACACACAGAGAGAAACACATACACACACACACACACACACACACAGAGAGAGAGAGAGAGAGAGAGAGAGAGAGAGAGAGAGAGAGTTGTCCTTGTTGCATAGGCAGAGATTAACAAAATAATATGTAAAAGCCATGCTGTAATCTAATTGAAATGTCTTGCTAGGGATCTTATGCTCCTGGAAGAAACAAGGTACCCATGAAGCTCTCGCTAAGGTCCCTGGGCTGATGTTCACAATCAGGCTTCTTAAGTAATTCCTCCATACAGTTGTATTATGGCTATGGTATAGATAATCCCCGTTCCTTGGCTACTTTGCTTTATTCACACCAACACTTGAGATCCTTAATAAGCCATGATTGGAAGACAGGAAGAACTACTTTCTGTTCCCTAAGAAGGTACTCAATTTATTCTGTTGACTCCACACTTCTGCAATTGCTTTTGTCCATGCATCGAAATCTCAAGCAAAGGAGAATCTGCACATAATACCAATGTGGGGTTCTATCAAATCCAAATATGCCAATGTTATAAACCAACAAACTGGGACCTTATTGATAATCTGTCAGAAATGTGTTTCTTAAATGACTTGAACATTAAAAACAAAATTAAAATCCACAGTGGACCAGTGTATTATGGGTAAGAATAAATCATGAGTTATTAGAAGAATTTTTAAAACTTACATTCAGCTCATCTTTGGGCAGTCATGTTTGGGCATATCTTCTGATATTATCAAAAGACGCACTCTTTTTTTTTAATTACACTTTATTCATTTTGTATCCCCCCCATAAGCCCCTCCTTCCTCCCCTCCTGATCCCACCCTCCCTCCCATTTCTGCATGCATGCCACTCCCCAAGTCCACTGATAGGGGAGGTTCTCCTCTCTTTTCTGATCTTAGTCTATCAGTTCTCGTCAAAAGTGGCTACATTGTCTGTGGTCTGGTAGAGCTGCTCCCCCCTCATGGGGAGGTGATCAAAGGACAAACCCACTAAAATCTATGCATCTAAAGAAACCAAGCAAGAGAGAGGACCCTAACTAAAATGTTCAATCCCCACCTGAAAGGCAAAAAGACACACTCTTACAGCAAACTCCCTGATCCTCTGGCTCTTATATTCTTTCTGCCCCCTCATCTGAAATGTTCTCTGAGCCCTAGATGTCAGAGTGCTTTGTTGATGTATCCATTGGAAGTTGGCTTCACAACTCTGCATTTTGATTGATTATTGTTTTCTGTAATGGTCTCCATCTGCTGCATCTAAGTGGATGAGAGAAAGACTATGAGGCCTCAACCCAAAGAACTATAGGCAACTGAAGAATACTGAGAGTGGGAAACAGAGACTTCTGAGGGAAGCACACAACTTATCCAATAGCAGACAGTGAGCCCTAAAACTATACATACACATAACATTATAGAGACTTAGCAGATTATATTTAGAAAAGCATACACATATGTGCATATATACACATACATGTATATATATATATATATATATATATATATATATTCATCTAATAAAAACTGATGAAGAAAAGAAACGAATTTGAAGCAGAGCAAGGAAGGGTATATGGAATGGTTTGGATGGGGGAAAAGGAGAATGTAATTATATTATAATCTCAGAAACATGAGTGCACATGGTGGCACACTTCTTTAATCCCAGCTCTCAGGAGGCAGAGGCAAGCATATCTCTGTGATTTCAACGCCATTCTGGTCTACAAAGGGAGTCCAGGACATCCAGATCTACACAAAGAAATGCTGTCTTGAAAAACAAAAACAAAAACAAAGACATAAGAGAAAAACTGAGATATAGTAATATACTTTACTAATCCAACACAAAGGGGGGAGGGCCAAGATGGCGGCGCCGGGAGAACACCGTGTCTGAGAAGCTGAAGAACACACTCCGTGCAGCGACCAGGAGACTGAACTCTGGGCCCTAAAACAACAGCTATCGTGTTGCCCAGGTGAGGGGAGGCTCCCACGGCGTGGGAATCGGTCGGGTCCACTCTTGGCTGCCCAGCCAGAACCCGGAAGAGAACCCGGCTAACACGGGCTCTGGGTCTCCGGGCTGGGGCCACAAGCCTGCGTGTCCCGATCACTTTCCCAGGCTGATTGGTGGGCACAAGGGTGCCTGAGGCTGAGAGTCCCAGTCGCAAAAAAACTCCACGGGGAAGGAAAGTTGCCAGACTGGTCACGGGTCACCCAGTCTTTCCCTGGAAGGTCTCTCTGACTTTGGGTACCTGCTGCCATCACAACGGAGCTCCCGCCGTGCATGGAGAGCAGCTGTGCGACCAGCTCAAAATCCCTACTCCCTCTTCGGAGGAGGCAAAAGGCAACCAGCAGAATCTGCCACAGACCACATTGTCTATACCCCAACCCGAGATCGGGGCTGAGAAAACCCAATCCTTTCGGGCACTCCCCCAAACGCCGCCATAACCCTGCCGTGGCGGAGCCAGAGCGGAAGGATAAAGAGGCGCACAGCGGCTTCACAGTGCCGGAACTCGAGTGCTGCCGGCTGCTCTAGCAAACAAACTACAGCTCAGGATCTGGGACTGTGGTCATTCTACACGTCCTGAGATTATCCTGGGTCCAGCGCAATAAGGTCTAGCAGCAAGTTCTATCACCCGCACCTCCCCCCCCACCCCGACCCCTGGCAGAGAAACACCAGCTCAGGATCCTACTGAGAAGCCTCAACCCCTGCTGGCACTCCCCTGAGAGCACTTCCATAAGCTTGCCCTAGCAGAGGGGAAGGTCAGAGGGGAAGGACAGAGAGGCAGCCTGCCAAGGACACAGCACCCTCTCTCCAGCTCACCCAGTGGCCCCTAGCAGAGAAAGCCAAGCTGTGGATCTGAGGACACTCAACCCTCCCTGGTACTCTCTTGGGTTCAGCAAACATAGATTCTACCGCCAGGCTGCTTCTGGCAGAGAGAGCTGGGCCCGGGATCTGGGATTGAGTACACTCACCCTAACTCTTTCCCGCGCCACCCAGGGACCAGTCAACATAACCCATCCTGGCAGAGGGAAAGGACAAAGAGGCAGCACACAGGAAAGGTAGACACCGAGTCCTGCGGCCACAGTGTCACAGAGCAGACTGTTAGCCTACCCGTGCACTTCTGCAGCAGGACCAAATCAGAGAGTAGTGAGCAAGGGGAACCCCTGTGCATTCCAACTGGTCCTGCAAGAGAGTGAGTGAGCCTTCTATGGAGAGTTTGCCCCAGACCCAGGGCCTGTCCACAGAAGCAACCAGATGAGATCCCTGCCACCCCCACCCCTAGTGTGGGTATCATAGGGATTCTTGGGATAGCGACCCCAACATTGAAGCCTCTGCCTTGCGGGTCCACCAGTGTAATCCAGGCAAACAATCCCTGGATCTCAGTCAGAACTGCATAATAGTGGCTTGCAGGCCACTGCAATAGTCAGAGAATCTGCACATGCACACTGCGCCCGCTAAAAGCGCACGAGAATAATGCCAGTGTCACATTCCTTACTTAGGCAAAACTGAAAACACAGTGCACACTCCCAAACCAGTGAACCTCTCTCATCTTTCTGAAAAAACAGTCCAGAAAACAGAAAAAGAGGATCATAGCCCAAACTACAATCTCGAGGAACAACCTGTGAGGATTATAAATAACCAGATGGCTAGAGGCAGACGTAAGAACACTCCCAACAAAAATCAGGACATAATGACCTCACCAGCAACCCCACAAAAAAATGGACACTTCAATTCACTAGATATACAAGAAAACGACCTCAAAACTATTTTTCTCCAGCTATTAGAGGCCCATAGAGATGAAATGAACAGAGAAATAACCAAAGAAATCGAGACTAACCAAGAGGAAACAAATCGTGCTCTCAGAGAAATGACCACAAAAATTGAGGCAAACAGAGAAGAAATGCACAAAGCTCTCAAAGAAATGTCCACACAAATGAAGGCAAATAAAGAAGAAATAAACAAAGCTCTCATAGAAATATAGGCAATGATACCCAAAGAAGTAGAGGCACAATTAGTGATACATAGAGAGGAAACGGACAAAAAAATAGAAGCTATCATTGAAAAGCAGGAGTCCACATTCAAACAGATGAAGGAAATGGTGCAAGACATGAAAACAGAATTGGAATCAATAAAGAAAACACAAATAGAAAAAACCAGGAGCTGGAGAACATAGAGAAAAGATCAGGCACCACAAAGGTAAGCATCACCAACAGAATACAAGAGATGGAAGAAAGAATCTCAGGAGCCGAAGATACACTTGCGGAAATTGACACATCTCTCAAAGAAAAAATAAAATCAGAAAAGTTCCAAACACAAAACATCCAAGAAATCAAGGACACCATGAAAAGACAAAACCTAAGAATAATAGGAGTAGAAGAAAAAGAAGACATCAGGCTCAAAGGTCCGGGAAATATTTTCAAGAAAATTATAGAAGAAAACTTTCCCAACTTAAAGAAGGAGATGTCCATAAACATACAAGAGGCCTACAGAACACCAAGTAGACTAGACCAGAAAAGAAATTCTTCATGTCACATCATAGTCAAAACACTGAACCTACAAAACAAAGAAAAAATTCTAAAAGCAGCAAGGGAAAAAGGCCAAGTAACATATGAAGGTAGACCTATCAGAATCACACCAGATTTCTCAACAGAAACTATGAAAGCCAGAAGGGCCTGGACAGAAATCATACAGTCCTTAAGGGACCACAGATTCCAACCCAGACTACTATACCCAGCAAAACTTTCAATCAACATAGATGGAAAACTCAAGATATTCCAAGACAAAACCAAATTTAAACAATATCTACATAGTAACCCAGCTTTACAGAAGTTACTAGAAGGGAAACTCCAAACCAAAGAAAACAACTACATCGAAGGAAACAGAGGAAATAGATAACTACACAACAAAAAAATCAAAAGAATACAAGCAATGAAACTCAGTGACACCACCAACACCACATCTGAAGTAAGTAACAATTGTTGGTCACTAGTTTCTATCAACATCAACGGACTCAACTCCCCAATAAAAAGACACAGACTAACAGAATGGTTGTGGAAACAGGATCCATCATTCTGTTGCATCCAAGAAACACACCTATGCAACAAAGATAAACACTACCTAGAGTAAAGGGCTGGAAAAATGTCTTTCAAGCAAATGGTTCCAGAAAATAAGGGGGAGTAGCCATCCTAATATCTAATAAAATAGACTTTCAACCCACGTTAATCAAAAAAGATAAGGACGGCCACTATATTCTCATCAAAGGAAAAATCCACCAAGAGGACATCACAATTTTGAATATCTATGCCCCAAATACAAGAGCACCTACATTCATAAATGAAACAATATTAAAGCTTAAATCACACATTGATCCTAAAACCCTAATAGTGGGAGACTTCAACACTCCACTCTCACCAAGGGACAGATCAACTAGACAGAAAACAAATAGGGAAATAAAAACACTTACAGAGACCCTAAATCAAATGGACCTAATAGACGTCTACAGATCTTTCCATCCAAACTCAAAAGAGTATACCTTCTTTTCAGCACCGCATGGAACGTTCTCCAAAATAGACCATATAGTTGGTCATAAAGAAAGCCTCAACAGATACAAACAGATAGAAATAATCCCTTGTATTCTATCTGACCACCATGGACTTAAGCTGGACCTCAACAACAACAGAAATAACAAACAGCCTACACACACATGGAAACTGAACAACCTGTTACTCAACGACAGTTGGGTTAAGGAAGAAATAAAGAAAGAAATTAAAGACTTCCTAGAATTCAATGAAAATGAAGGCACAACATACCCAAATGTATGGGACACATTGAAAGCAGTGCTTAGGGGAAAATTTATAGCACTAAGTGCCTGCAAGAAGAAATTGTAACATCACATACAAACAACTTAATGGCCCAACTGAAAACCCTAGAAAAAAAAAGAAGCAGATACACCCAAGAGGAACAGAAGGCTGGAAATAATCAAACTCAGGGCTGAAATCAATCAATTAGAAACAAATAAAACTATTCAAAGAATCAATGAAACAAAAAGCTGGTTCTTTGAGAAAATCAACAAGATAGACAAACCCTTAGCCAAACTAACTAAAAAGCAGAGAGAATCTATCCAAATCAACAAAATCAGAGATGAAAAGGGTGACATAACTACAGACACAGAGGAAATTCAAACAATCATTAGGTCATACTACAAAAGCCTATATGCCACAAAATTTGAAAATCTAATAGAAATGGACAATTTTCTTGATAGATTCCATCTTCTAACATTAAGTCAAGATCAGGTAGAAAGACTGAACAGCCCTATATCCCCCAAGGAAATTGAAGCAGTCATTCACAGTCTCCCCTCCAAAAAAAGTCCTGGGCCAGATGGTTTCAGCGTGGAATTCTACCAGACCTTCAAAGAAGTGCTCACACCAATTCTCCTCAAACTATTCCACAAAATAGAAACAGAAGGTACATTACCAAACTCATTCTATGAAGCAACAGTCACCCTGATACCTAAACCACACAAAGACCCAACAAAAAAAGAGAACTTCAGACCTATCTCTCTTATGAACATTGACACAAAAATACTCAATAAAATACTTGCAAACCGAATCCAAGAACACATCAAAGATATCATCCACCATGACCAAGTAGGCTTCATCCCAGGCATGCAAGGGTGGTTCAACATACAGAAATCCATCAATGTAATCCACCACATAAACAAACTGAAGGAGAAAAACCACATGATCATCTCCTTAGATGCTGAAAAAGCATTTGACAAAGTCCAACACCCATTCATGTTTAAAGTCTTGGAGAGATCAGGAATACAAGGCACATATCTAAACATAGTAAAGGCAATATACAGCAAGTTTATAGCCAACATCAAACTCAATGGAGAGAAACTTAAATCAATCCCACTGAAATCAGGGACAAGACAAGGCTGCCCACTCTCTCCATACCTCTTCAACATAGTACTTGAAGTCCTAGCCAGAGCAATAAGACAACTAAAGTAGATCAAGGGGATACAAATCGGAAAGGAAGAGATCAAAGTGTCACTATTCGCAGATGATATGATAGTATATATGAGTGAGCCCAAAAATTCAACCAGAGAACTCCTCCAGCTGATAAACACCTTCAGCAAAGTGGCAGGATACAAAATCAACTCAAAAAAATCAGAAGCCCTCCTGTATACCAAAGACAAAAGGGCTGAGAAAGAAATTAGGGAAACAACACCCTTCACAATAGCCACTAACCACATAAAGTACCTTGGGGTGACACTAACCAAGCAAGTGAAAGACCTGTTTGAGAAAAACTTCAAATCTCTGAAGAAAGAAATTGAAGAAGATCTCAGAAGATGGAAAGATCTCCCATGCTCATGGATTGGTAGGATTAACATTGTGAAAATGGCCATCCTGCCAAAAGCAATCTACAGATTCAACGCAATTCCCATCAAAATACCAACTCAATTCTTTACAGATCTTGAAAAAAAGATTCTCAGCTTCATATGGAGAAACAAAAAACCCAGAATCTCCAAAACAATCCTGTACAACAACAGATCATCTGGATGTATCTCCATCCCCGATCTCAAGTTGTACTACAGAGCAATAGTAATAAAAACTGCATGGTATTGGCATAAAAACAGAAAGGAGGATCAATGGAACCGCATAGAAGACCCAGAAATAAACCCACACACCTATGAATACTCGAGTTTTGACAAAGAAGCCAAAACCATTCAATGGAAAAGAGACAGCATCTTCAACAAATGGTGCTGGTCCAACTGGATATCCAAATGCAGAAAAATGAAAATAGATCTATATTTATCACCCTGCACAAAACTAAAGTCCAAGTGGATCAAAGACCTCAACATAAAACCAGATACTCTAAATCTGTTAGAAGAAAAAGTGGGGAACAGCCTAGAACTCATTGGCACAGGAGACAACTTCCTGAACAGAACACCAACAGCACAGGCTCTAAGAGCAACAATCAATAAATGGGACCTCATGAAACTGAAAAGCTTCTGTAAAGCAAAGGACACTGTCATCAAAACAAAACGACTGCCTACAGATTGGGAAAGAATCTTCACTAACCCTTTATCTGATAGAGGACTAATATCGAGTATATACAAAGAACTAAAGAAGCTGAAAAGCAGCAAACCAAGTAATCCAATTAAAAAATGGGGAACAGAGCTAAACAGAGAATTCTCGACAGAGGAATATCAAATGGCAGAGAAACACTTAAAGAAATGCTCATCCTCATTAGCCATCTGGCGCTTTCTAAGACAATTAGGAATAGTGATTCCTCAAGACCCAGCTATACCACTGCTAGGTATATACCCAAAGTTTGTTCAAGTACACAAAAGGGATATTTGCTCAACCATGTTTATAGCAGCTTTATTTGTAATAGCCAGAACCTGGAAACAACCCAGATGTCCATCAACGGAGGAATGGGTACAGAAATTGTGGTATTTTTACACAATGGAATACTACTCAGCAATCAAAAAGGAGGAAATCATGAAATTTGCAGGCAAATGGTGGGATCTAGAAAAGATCATCCTGAGTGAAATATCCCAGAAGGAGAAAGACAAACACGGTATATACTCACTTATATAGACCTATAAGATATGATAAACATAATGAAATCTGTACACCTAAAAATGATACTCAAGAGAGCAGACATGGGGTAAGATGATCAATCCTCATTTAGAAAGACAGATGGGATGTACATTGAACGTATGACAGGAGTCTACTGAGCGCATTTGAAAGACTCTAAGTAGCAGTGTTTTCAAAGCAAAGACTCATGGCCAAACCTTTGGCAGAGTACAGGGAATCATAAGAAAGAAGGGGAGTTAGTCTGATGGGGAAAGGATAGGAGCTCCACAAGGACCAATTATATCTTGGCACAGGGTCTTTTCTGAGACTGACATTCAACCAAGGACCATGTATGGATATAACCTAGAACCTCTGCTCAGATGTAGTCTGTGGTAGCTTAGTAACCAATTGGTTTCCCATAGTGAGGAGAACAAGGACTATTTCTAACAGGAACTCAATGACTGGCTCTTTGGCCTCCCCACCCCCCAAGAGAGGAGCAGTCCTGTTAGGCCACAGAGGAGAGCTTTGCAGCCAGTCCTGAAGATACCTGATAAAACAGGATCAGATGAATGGGGAGGAGGTCCCCCCTATCAGTGGACTTGGAAAGGGGCATGATGGAGATGAGGGAGGGAGGGAGGGACTGGGAGGGAATGAGGGATCGGGACATGGCTGGGATACAGAGTTAAAAAAAATGTAACTGATAAGAAAAAAAATAAAATTAAAAAAAAACAGAAATTAATTCAACACAAAGTCTGATGACTTTTTAACAAAAGACAAAGAAACATGTGAAAGCATGATTAGGCTATTTAACAGAAACTTCATGTGACATGGGAGCCATATAATAGAGTTTTATTTGGCCATGAATAGTAGTGAATGCTAAGTGAAAGAAGCCACACACAGAAAGACAAGTATACAAGTTTTCTCTTATATGTGGAGAGCGAGGGAGGGAGATAAGAAAAAAGCCAGAAATTTAGACAGTTAACATGTGTATTAGTTACTTTTCTCATTGGTGTGATCAATACCTGACAAGAAACTGTAGCAGTTTATGTTGACTTAGAGTCTCATGGGGATGTGTTCATCATAGTGAGGAAGTCATGGCCTCAGGGGCTTGGGGGAACTGGCCACATAGAGATTAATGCTAACATTTGACCCTTTTCCAGTGTATGTGTGGTCACACACACCATCACCTCTGTGTGGAGAGCAGAGGACCAAACGTGTTGGTCCTAACTTTCTATCTTGTTTACTGCTAAGAATGCCATGCTAACTAGGCCGGTGCTTCCCATGATTCTCCTGACCCATCTTCTGGAATAGGCATGCTGGGATCGCAGCCATTTGTTCTACAGAATTGGGCTTTTAAGCAGGTCCTGGGCTCCAAACTCCAATCTCCAGGCCCATACAGCAAGCATTTTATACGCCAAGCTACCTCTCCAGCCCAGTTTTCTCCTTTTTTTTCAGTCTGGGACTCCAGCTCATGGAATGGTGCTGCTCATATTTAAAGTGAGGCTTCCAACTCAACCAACCGAGTCTTGAAGCTCCCTCACAGGCGTGCCTAAAGGTTTGTCTTCTAGGTGATTCTATACCATGTCAAATTGCCAATCAACATTAACCACCCAAATATATTAGTGATTATCAGCAATCCTACTAATAAAACAATATTCCAGATAAGAGGTCAGAGGTCAAACTACACAGATAAATTAGAGGGCTATAGCAAGCTTCAGGCTCAGAAATACTAACAGAGCAGTTTTCAGAGTCTGCCTAGTGCAAAGCAAAGACTAACATGAAAGGCTCAGGAATGTATTGTTTTTTACCATTTATTTACCGTTTGCTTTGTATACTTATATTTATATGGATTTGTATTATTTGTACATTTTGGTACAATTTATATTTACAGGTATTTGTACTTTTTGGTACAATTCTATGGATCTGAAATAAACCCATATATTTAACCTATGTTGAGACACATGATTACTGGAATGAATTACAGTCACTAAGTTCTGTCACTCCTAGACTGTTCCCACACTTCAAACCATTAACCATACTTGACAGGAAGATTTGAAACAAAAGGACAAATATATGATTACCTTGTTATGGACACTAAAACAAGTCCTGATTAGGTCCTTAAACATTCCCAGTTAAACAAAGATAAGCAAAATGGCTAAGCTCAGAGTCCAGGGAAGAAAAAGCTGGAGTGGCAGTGCAGCAGGGCGAAAGGATAGGTGTTTCGAAGACAGTTAAGAGCAAATAAAACAGCAGCTGGAAATGTGAAGATTTATGGATGGCTAGAAGATAAATAGCCAATAATTTTCCCTTGGATAAGCCTTTATTGCCTAAGGCTATGTGTATTGTAAAATATGATGAGTGAAAAAATAAAAGGAGTCAAAGGCAAGCTCATGTGGATCATTAATCATTGATAAAGAAGAAAGACAAGGTCTAGTTGAAGGCTCAGAATAATGAGTTCGAAGATTCTTTATTGCAAAAACGTCAAATACATTGTGACTATGTAGCCAAGAGTGATGGGGAGAGCACTGGGATTGCTTGGAAATATGTGAATGCAGTACTTACAGTCCTGTTCTCAGTGAACATGGATCTGGACTTCTTTAGGAACATTCAAGAGCAGTATACACTATTCTTAAGTCAAGTTCAGAATTGCTTGAATAGCTCAAAAGATCCAAAGATGAGTTCAACAAGTGTCATGGTTTGGTATGCATAGATTTTTTTCCACTCTGTTGCTAGAAGACAGCCTTCAACTGCACAGCCCATAATGAAAACACTGACAAACCCAGTAGGTGGAACAGGACTTTGTCCTGAGTTTTGGCAAATCCAATTGTAGGCTCATTTGACTGCCAAGGAATTCATCAAGTGTTTCAGATTCTCAATCTTTCCATTTAAACTGTGGTATTACATGTAAGCCCTACATGATCTGTGAGGATAAATTCAAATCTTACAAATAGAAGTCTGCTGTGCTCAGTGCAGATATACTGGTATAATCAACAATTGCTTAACTTAGCCTCAATGTTATAGATAAAGGAGGCTCCATCTATAATACATAAATAAATTAGGAAATTTATTTAGTTACCTGCTTTATAGGGAATCTTTGATGGGCCTGGTGGTGAGTGATTATAATCTCAGCACCAAGGGCAGGAAGGCTGATAGTCAAAGGTGAGTCTGGATAACAGAGAGAGACCCTGTCTCAAAAGGAGAACAAAAGCTACCCCAGATAGTTCTAAATATAACTAAGCGAACTCAAGTTCATGATAGATGTAATATAGTCTTCTTTATCTTTTGTTAGAGCTTGTCATAGTTATTTTTTCTATGGCAGTGATAAAATGCCTTTACAAAAGTACCTTAAAGAAAGAGAGATTATTTTGGCTTACAGTTTTAGAGTATGTCCATTGTGGCATAGAAGTTTTAACAGGAGGACCCTGAGGTCACGTTGCTGTTGCTACCAGAAAACAGAGACAGGTGCGCTTGTGCTTAGCCAGCTTTCCCCTTCTTATTCAGTCTTGGACCCCAGCCTAGGGAATAGTTTCACCCGCAGTAGATGGGTCTTCCCACCTCGATTAACCGAGTCAATATAATTCATTGTACAGGCCCAAAGACTTGTCTCCTCAGAGACTCTAAATCCTAGTAAGCTGTTGATCAATGAATATTAACCATCATAGCACTGAAAAAATGTAAAACTAAAATATATTTAAATATAGAATATTAAATGGTTATTATCCATCATGGCACTGAAGAATGTAAAGCTGAAATATATTTTAATATCAATTAGTTTAGTGTTTTATTGTCCATAACACCAAATATTTCTTATTGGAAGTGAGCTAAGATCAAACAATCAATATGAGTCTTAGTCTCTCTTCATCACTCACTATGTGGTGTTTTCAAATTAGTGTTTTATGTATCACACAGGAAACTGATTCAGACCCGGTGTAATTCTACTGCTGTCAGGTATTTGGAACATTGGATTTGGGGAGAGAGTGTTGTTGTTGCCAAAAACACGAGTAAGGAAGAGAAGTGTGGCCTCACACATGCCCACACACATGAACACACCTGGCCCAGGTAGCCGGCCAGCAGCTAGTCTCTACCTGAGGCCTGTTTATATGTAAATGTCTGCAGGCCACTAGGAGAAGCATTAATGACATACACACTCGCACAATTTATGTATTATACAGAGTTCTGCAAGTGCTAGTTCTGGGCAGTAATGGTCTCTGACAATGCCACTGTCCTCATTCTAGAGGAAAGGGACCTCTCAAAAAAGAGGAGCCATCTAAAAGAAACTTCTCCTTTACTAAGATCTGTTAGTTCTCATCTAAGTAAATTTCACTATTTACAGGAAAATTAGGGGGGTACAATTTAACTGTCTGAAAAGAAAGAAAGAAAGAAAGAAAGAAAGAAAGAGAGAAAGAAAGAAAGAAAGAGAAAGAAAGAAAGAGAAAGAAAGAAAAAGAAAGAGAGAGAGAGAGAGAAAGAAAGAAAGAAAGATTTCAGAGAAGAACTGGCGATACTATCACATTATACAGAAGGCCACCTACAATCTCTAGCTTTTGATAATTTTTGAGTCCTTTTTGTCTTGGTAAAATGATGATGACAATAATACTTAGATCCCACAGATGCTATGAGCATCCTTAGAAGTAACAGATAGTTTCCGCAGTGCTTTCCCACTGAGAGTTAGTAGTGACGCTGCTGCTGGGACCACTGTCACTAACCCTGCCTTTATTGTGCTGCTTTAATTTCTTTATTCATAGGCTGATGAAATTAAAAGTAGCCATACAATCAATAGGTATTGATTGGGTATTCACCCTGAGTAACATCACTTGTGGTCTAGGAAAATAAAATAAATGATGAAATGACCATATATATGACAGATGGCTAATATCAAGAATATATAAAGAGCTCAAGAAGTTAAACACAAACAAACCAAGTAATCCAATTTAAAAATGGGGTACAGAGCCATATAGAGAGAATTCTCAATAGATGAACATCAAGTGGCAGAGAAACATTTAAAGAAATGCCCAACATCCTTAGTCATCAGGGAAATGCAAATTGAAATGACCCTGAGATTTTACCTCACACCCATCAGAATGGCTAAGATTCAAAAGCTCAAGTGACAACTCATGCTGGAGAGGATGTGGAGAAAGGGGAACCCTCCTCCACCACTGGTGGAAATGTAAACTTGTACAACCACTTTGGAAATTAATCTGGTACTTTCTCAGACAATTAGGAATATCACTTCCTCAAGATCCAGCTATACCACTGCTAGGCATATATCCAAAATATGTTCAAGTACACAACAAGGACATTTGCTCAACCATGTTCATAGCAGCTGTATCCATAATAGCCAGAACCTGGAAACAACCCAGATGCCCCTCAAAGGAGGACTTGGTAAAGAAATTGTGGTTTACTTACACAATGGAATACTACTCAGCAATTATAAACAAGGAAATCATGAAATTTGCAGGCAAATGGTGGGAACTAGAAAATATCATCCTGAGTGAGGTGTCCCAGAAGGAGAAAGACACATATGGTATATACTCACTCATAAGTGGATATTAGCCATATAATATAAGATAAACATACTAAAATCTATAGTTCTAAAGAAGCTAAACAACAAGGAAGACCCTAGGGAAGATGCTTAATCCTCATTCAGAAGGGCAAACAGGATAGACAACAGGAGTGGAAGAAGACAAGGAACAAGGCAGGAGCCTTCCACAGAGAACCTCTGAAAGAATCTACCTAGAAGGGTATTTTTTTAATTTTTATTTTTTATATTAATTTCATTTTATTCGCTTTGCACCCCAACTGTAACCCCCTCCCTCATTCCCTCCTAACTCCAGCCTCCCGCCCTCTACTCCTCCCATGTCCCTCTCCAAGATCCACTGAGAGGGGAGGTCCTCCTCCCCTCCCATCTGACTCTAGCCTATCAGGTCTGGTCAGGACTGTCTTTCATAGTCTTCCTCTGTGGCCTGATAAGGCTGCAATGCCCCCCCCCCTTCAGGGGGAGGTGATTAAAGAGCCAACCATTGAGTTCATGTCAGAGACAGAGACTGTTCCCCTTACTAGGGTACTCACTTGGCATCTCCTTTATACCCTGCTGGGTTGTGTCCTTCAGTGGCCCTCTGGTAGGTTCCTGTCCTGTTGCCTGTTTTTTTCCTCTTCCGATATCTATACAATTTGCCTTTCTGAGTGAGGATTGATCATCTTAGTTAGGGTCCTCCTGCTTGCTTAGCTTCTTTAGGTGTACAAATTTTGGTATGTTTATCCTATATTACACGTATAGTATCCACTTATAAGTGAGTATATACCATGTGTGTCTTTCTGTTTCTGGGATGCCTCACTCAAGATGATCTTTTCTAGTTCCCACCATTTGCCTGCAAATTTCATGATTTCCTTGTTTATAATTTCTGAGTAGTATTCCATTGTGTAAATGTACCACAATTTCTGTATCCATTCCTCAACTGAGGGAGATCTGACTTGTTTCCGGTTCTGGCTATTACAAATAAAGCTGCTACAAACATGGCTGAGCCTAGGAGTGGTATAGCTGGATCTTGAGGAAATGTTATCCTTAACTGTCTGAGAAAGCGCCAGACTGTTTTCCAAAGTGGTTGTACAAGTTTACATTCCCACCAGCAGTGGAGTAGGCTTCCCCTTTCTCCACATCCTCTCCAGCATGTTTTGTCGCTTGAGTTTTTTATTGTAATCATTTTGATGGGTGTGACATGAAATTTCCTGGTCGTTTTGATTTGCATTTCCCTAATGACTAAGGACATTGAGCATTTCTTTAAGTGTTTCTCTGCTTTTTAATAGTACTCTATTGAGAATTCTCTGTTTAGCTCTGTGCCCCATCTTTTAATTGGATTACTTGATTTGTTGCTTTTTACCTTCTTGAATTCCTTATATGTATTGGATATTAGCCCTCTGTCAGATTTAGTGTTGGTGAAGATTCTTTACCAATCTGTATGCTGTCGTTTTCTTCTGATGACACTGTCCTTTGCTTTACAGAAGCTTTTCAGTTTCATGAGGTCCAATTTATTGATTGTTGATTTTAGAGCCTGTGCTGTTGGTATTCTGTTCAGGAAATTGTCTCCTGTGCTATTGAATTCAAGGCTCTTTGCCACTTTTTCTTTTAAGAGATTGAGAGTTTCTGGTTTTATGTTGAGTTCTTTGATCCACTTGGGATTTAGTTTTGTGCAGGGTGATAAGTATGGATCTATTTGCATTTTTCTAGGTGTAGATATCCAGTTAGTTCAGCATCATTTGTTGAAGATGCTCTCTTTTTTCCATTGTATGGTTTTGCCTTCTTTGTAAAAAAATAAAATATCTGTAGGTGTGTGGGTTTATTTCTGGGTCTTCTATTTGATTCCATCGATCCACCATTCTGTTTCTATGCCAATACCCATGCAGTTTTTTTTTTACTATTGTTCTGTATTAAAGTAGATGCTGAGACTCATAGCCAAACTTTGGGCAGAGTACAGGGAATCTTATGGAATAAGGGGGAGATAGAAAGACCTGGAGGGGACAGCAGCTCCACAAGGAGACCAACAGAGCCAAAAATGTCTGTGCCAGGGGTCCTGCAAAGACTGATGCTCCAACCAAAGACCATGCATGGAGAGGACCTAGATCACTGTTTAGATGTAGCCCATAGGCAGCTCAGTCTCCACGTGGGTTCTCTAGTAAGGGGAGCAGAGGCTGTCTTAGACCTGGACTCAGTGGCTGGCTCTTTGATCCTCCTGGGGGTGTGGGCAGCCTTGCCAAGCCACAGAGGAAGACAAAGCAGCCAGTCCTGATGAGACCTCATAAGCTAGGGTTAGATATTAGGGGTGGAGGATCTTCCCTATCAGTGTACTAGGGGATGGGCAAAGGGGAGAAGAGGGAGAATGGGTAGTATTGGGAGGAGATGAAGGAAGTGGTTACAGACAGGATCCATAGTAAATAAATTGTAACAAATAATAATAATAAAATAAAAAATAAATGTCAAAAATATGTAAGTGGTGTTGGCATGTGGAAAGCCTGGAAACTGTTTCTTGGAGGGTTTTAAACTTTGAATCACTGTAAACCACTGCACAAAGATGGTCTATTTCTCCTCCAAATTTAAATGTGTCATATACCTTTTAAACTATCATTTTAAAATTTCTTTAGCTGTTTTTGTTGTTTCTATTGTTGTTGTTTGCTGTAAAATAGACATACCCCCTACCAATGTCTGTCTCATGAGTTGACTGTTTATAAACTTGCTAGTAACACACGGAAACACACATCCTAGAATATGAAGTGATTACACTTCAGGGAAACCAGAGCTGTTATTTTAAACTTGTGAAATAGAGCAGCACATTTTAGTCATGGTTAATAATGTCCCTAAATTTATTCCTCAGCTGTTCATATGCCACAAGCTAGCACCAGTCAAGCATAACGGAACCAGATGCATGTGCTTTCAATGTGAAATGAGGGCATGGATGATTTGTGAAGGCCCTTTGGCTAGTTGAGGTAAAGCGACTGCAGGACCGTCAGCCTGGCTTCCACTGAGAGAGTGCTCATTTGGTGGTCAGTGGGTAAGTCGCAGCTGACTGCTAACTACCCAGGGCCACTCTTCCCTGCAGGCCCTTCTCTTTGGTTTCATACAATTGAAATTTCAAGCTGTTTTTGAAAGAACTGGTTTCATCTTTAAGCATTCATACTGTTTACATAAGCCCCAAAAAGCTGCTTGCTGATTCTGACTCACCAAGAAGGGTTTAGACAAAGAAAGAAAAAAACAGATCACATACCGGGAAGTGCTAAAATAATAATAATAATTAAAAAAACCTATAAACAAAGCAAAGCAAAGTGACGTATATTATTTCTTCTAAGAACAGTTGTTAGCGATACAACTGAAATAGTTTTATGTATACATATTTACATTTATATTGTTTAATCTCCCCAAACACACACACATACACACACACATATACTCACACACACATACCTACAGGCCTTTAGGCCCCTATTTAAATGAGATTACCAGATTCCATTAAAAGGGGCACAAAGTTAAAAGTGTGTGCAGTCCTCCTGAAAAATATCCTGTGTCAGTGTTTGATTTAAACTACTCAGTATGAATTAGAAGAAATATCATTCCTAGTTTGTTATGTGTCTCTTTTCAAATAAGGGTGATTGGGAGGGGCCAAGATGGCGGCACCGGGAGAACACCATGTCTGAGAAGCAGAACAACACACAACGTGCAGCGACCAGGAGACTGAACTCTGGGCCCTAAAACAACAGCAATCGACCCTGTTTCCCAGGTGAGGGGAGGCTCCCACAGCGTGGGAAGCGATCGGGTCCACACTTGGCTGCCCAGCCAGAACCCGAAAGAGAACCTGGCAACGCGGGTTTTGGGTCTCCGGGCTGGTGCCTCAAACCTGCTTATCACGATCAATTTCCCAGGCTGATTGGTGGGCACAAGGGGGCCTAAGGCTGCGAGTCCCAGTCGCAAAAAAAACCCACGGGGAAGGAAAGTTGCCAGACTGGTCACAGGTCACCTAGTCTTTCCCTGGAAGGTCTCTCCGACCACGGCGGGTACCTGCAGCCATCACAACTGAGCTCCCGCTGCCGGCGGATAGTAGCTGCGCGCCCAGCTCAAAATCCCTACTCCCTCTTCGGAGGAGGCAGGAGGTGCCCAACAGAATCTGCCACAGACCACATTGTCTGTACCCCAACCTGAGATCGGGGCTGAGAAAACCCAATCCTTTCGGGCACTCCCCCAAACGCCGCCATCACCCTGCCGCAGCAGAGCAGAAGGATAAAGAGGCGCACAGTGGCTTCACAGTGCCGGAACTCCAGTGCTGCCTGCCTCTCCTAGCAAACAAACTACAGCTTGGGATCTGGGACTGTGGTCATCCTATGCGTCCTGAGATTCTCTCCTGGGTCCAGCGCAGTAAGATCTAGCAGCAAGTTCTATCACCGCTCCCCCCCCCCCCCCCCCCCCCCCCCCCCCCCCCCCCCCCCCCCCC
>NW_026590701.1:5702757-5723512 GCF_907164565.1 Psammomys obesus | reverse complement strand
CCCCCCCCCCCCCCCCCCCCCCCCCCCCCCCCGGCAGAGAAACGCCTCCTGCTCAGGGCTCAGGATCCCACTGAGAAGCCCCAACCCCTGCTGGCACTCCCCTGAGAGCACCTCCATAAGCCCGCCCTAGCAGAGGAGAAGGTCAGAGGGGAAGGACAGAGAGGCAGCCTCCCAAGGACACAGCACCCTCTCTCCAGCGGCCCCTAGCGGAGAAGCCCAAGCTCTGGATCTGAGGACACTCAACCCTCCCTGGTACTCTCTTGGGATCAGCAAACATAGATTCTACCGCCAGGCTGCTTCTGGCAGAGAGAGCTGGGCCCGGGATCTGGGATTGAGTACACTCACCCTAACTCTTTCCCGCGCCACCCAGGGACCAGTCAACACAACCCATCCTGGCAGAGGGAAAGAACAAAGAGGCAGCACACAGGAAAGGTGGACAATGAGTCCTGCGGCCACAGTGTCACAGAGCTGACTGTTAGCCTACCCGTGCACTTCCGCAGCAGGACCAAAACAGAGAGTAGTGAGCAAGGGGAACCCCTGTGCATTCCAACTGGTCCTGCAAGAGAGTGAGTGAGCCTTCTAGGGAGAGATTGCCCCAGACCCAGGGCCTGTCCACAGAAGCAACCAGACGAGATCCCTGCCACCCACACTCCTAGTGTGGGCATCAGAGGGATTCTTGGGATAGCGACATTGAAGCCTCTGCCTTGCGGGTCCACCAGGGTAATCGAGGCAAACAATCCCTGGATCTCAGTCAGAACTGCGTAATAGTGGCTTGCAGGCCACTGCAATAGTCAGAGAATCCGCGCATACACACTGCGCCCGCTAAAAGCACACGCGAATAGCGCCAGCGTCACATTCTTTACTTAGGCAAAACAGAAAACACAGTGCACACCCCCAAAGCAGTGAACCTCTCTCATCTTCCGGAAAAAACAGTCCAGAAAACAGAAAGAGAGGATCATAGCCCAAACTACAATCTCGAGGAACAACCTGTGAGGATTATAAATAACCAGATGGCTAGAGGCAGACGTAAGAACACTCCCAACAAAAATCAGGACATAATGACCTCACCAGCAACCCCACAAAAAAATGGACACTTCAATTCACTAGATATACAAGAAAACGACCTCAAAACTATTTTTCTCCAGCTATTAGAGGCCCATAGAGATGAAATGAACAGAGAAATAACCAAAGAAATCGAGACTAACCAAGAGGAAACAAATCGTGCTCTCAGAGAAATGACCACAAAAATTGAGGCAAACAGAGAAGAAATGCACAAAGCTCTCAAAGAAATGTCCACACAAATGAAGGCAAATAAAGAAGAAATAAACAAAGCTCTCATAGAAATATAGGCAATGATACCCAAAGAAGTAGAGGCACAATTAGTGATACATAGAGAGGAAACGGACAAAAAAATAGAAGCTATCATTGAAAAGCAGGAGTCTACATTCAAACAGATGAAGGAAATGGTGCAAGACATGAAAACAGAATTGGAATCAATAAAGAAAACACAAATAGAAAAAACCAGGAGCTGGAGAACATAGAGAAAAGATCAGGCACCACAAAGGTAAGCATCACCAACAGAATACAAGAGATGGAAGAAAGAATCTCAGGAGCCGAAGATACACTTGCGGAAATTGACACGTCTCTCAAAGAAAAAATAAAATCAGAAAAGTTCCAAACACAAAACATCCAAGAAATCAAGGACACCATGAAAAGACAAAACCTAAGAATAATAGGAGTAGAAGAAAAAGAAGACATCAGGCTCAAAGGTCCGGGAAATATTTTCAAGAAAATTATAGAAGAAAACTTTCCCAACTTAAAGAAGGAGATGTCCATAAACATACAAGAGGCCTACAGAACACCAAGTAGACTAGACCAGAAAAGAAATTCTTCATGTCACATCATAGTCAAAACACTGAACCTACAAAACAAAGAAAAAATTCTAAAAGCAGCAAGGGAAAAAGGCCAAGTAACATATGAAGGTAGACCGAATCATACCAGATTTCTCAACAGAAATTATGAAAGCCAGAAGGGCCTGGACAGAAATCATACAGTTCTTAAGGGACCACAGATTCCAACCCAGACTACTATACCCAGCAAAACTTTCAATCAACATAGACGGAGAATTCAAAATATTCCAAGACAAAACCAAATTTAAACAATATCTATATAGTAACCCAGCTTTACAGAAGTTACTAGAAGGGAAACTCCAAACCAAAGAAAACAACTACATCGAAGGAAACAGAGGAAATAGATAACTACACAACAAAAAAATCAAAAGAATACAAGCAATGAAACTCAGTGACACCACCAACACCACATCTAAAGTAAGTAACAATTGTTGGTCACTAGTTTCTATCAACATCAACGGACTCAACTCCCCAATAAAAAGACACAGACTAACAGAATGGTTGTGGAAACAGGATCCATCATTCTGTTGCATCCAAGAAACACACCTATGCAACAAAGATAAACACTACCTCAGAGTAAAGGGCTGGAAAAATGTCTTTCAAGCAAATGGTTCCAGAAAACAAGGGGGAGTAGCCATCCTAATATCTAATAAAATAGACTTTCAACCCACGTTAATCAAAAAAGAATATGGAGGGCCACTATATTCTCATCAAAGGAAAATTCCACCAAGAGGACATCACAATTTTGAATATCTATGCTCCAAATACAAGAGCACCTACATTCGTAAATGAAACAATATTAAAGCTTAAATCACACATTGATCCTAAAACCCTAATAGTGGGAGACTTCAACACTCCACTCTCACCAAGGGACAGATCAACTAGACAGAAAACAAATAGGGAAATAAAAACACTTACAGAGACCCTAAATCAAATGGACCTAATAGACGTCTACAGATCTTTCCATCCAAACTCAAAAGAGTATACCTTCTTTTCAGCACCGCATGGAACCTTCTCCAAAATAGACCGTAGAGTTGGTCATAAAGTAAGCCTCAACAGATACAAACAGATAGAAATAATCCCTTGTATTCTATCTGACCACCATGGACTTAAGCTGGACCTCAACAACAACAGAAATAACAAACAGCCTACACGCACATGGAAACTGAACAACCTGTTACTCAACGACAGCTGGGTTAAGGAAGAAATAAAGAAAGAAATTAAAGACTTCCTAGAATTCAATGAAAATGAAGGCACAACATACCCAAATGTATGGGACACATTGAAAGCAGTGCTCAGGGGAAAATTTATAGCACTAAGTGCCTGCAAGAAGAAATTTGTAACATCACATACAAACAACTTAATGGCTCAACTGAAAACCCTAGAAAAAAAGGAAGCAGATACACCCAAGAGGAGCAGATGGCTGGAAATAATCAAACTCAGGGCTGAAATCAATCAATTAGAAACAAATAAAACTATTCAAAGAATCAATGAAACAAAAAGCTGGTTCTTTGAGAAAATCAACAAGATAGATAAACCCTTACCCAAACTAAGTAAAAAGCAGAGAGAATCTATCCAAATCAGCAAAATCAGAGATGAAAAAGGGTGACATAACTACAGACACAGAGGAAATTCAAACAATCATTAGGTCATACTACAAAAGCCCATATGCCACAAAATTTGAAAACCTAAATGAAATGGACAATTTTCTTGATAGATTCCATCTTCCAACATTAAGTCAAGATCAGGTAGAAAGACTGAACAGCCCTATATCCCCCAAGGAAATTGAAGCAGTCATTCACAGTCTCCCCTCCAAAAAAAGTCCTGGGCCAGATGGTTTCAGCGTGGAATTCTACCAGACCTTCAAAGAAGTGCTCACACCAATTCTCCTCAAACTATTCCACAAAATAGAAACAGAAGGTACATTACCAAACTCATTCTATGAAGCAACAGTCACCCTGATACCTAAACCACACAAAGACCCAACAAAAAAAGAGAACTTCAGACCTATCTCTCTTATGAACATTGACACAAAAATACTCAATAAAATACTTGCAAACCGAATCCAAGAACACATCAATGATATCATCCACCACGACCAAGTAGGCTTCATCCCAGGCATGCAAGGGTGGTTCAACATACAGAAATCCATCAATGTAATCCACCACATAAACAAACTGAAGGAGAAAAACCACATGATCATCTCCTTAGATGCTGAAAAAGCATTTGACAAAGTCCAACACCCATTCATGTTTAAAGTCTTGGAGAGATCAGGAATACAAGGCACATACCTAAACATAGTAAAGGCAATATACAGCAAGCCTATAGCCAACATCAAACTCAATGGAGAGAAACTTAAATCAATCCCACTGAAATCAGGGACAAGACAAGGCTGCCCACTCTCTCCATACCTCTTCAACATAGTACTTGAAGTCCTAGCCAGAGCAATAAGACAACTAAAGTAGATCAAGGGGATACAGATCTGAAAGGAAGAGGTCAAAGTGTCACTATTCGCAGATGATATGATAGTATATATGAGCGACCCCAAGAATTCAACCAGAGAACTCCTCCAGTTGATAAACACCTTCAGCAAAGTGGCAGGATACAAAATCAACTCAAAAAAATCAGAAGCCCTCCTGTATACCAAAGACAAATGGCTGAGAAAGAAATTAGGGAAACAACACCCTTCACAATAGCCACTAACCACATAAAGTACCTTGGGGTGACTCTAACCAAGCAAGTAAAAGACCTGTTTGAGAAAAACTTCAAGTTTCTGAAGAAAGAAATTGAAGAAGATCTCAGAAGATGGAAAGATCTCCCGTGCTCATGGATTGGTAGGATTAACATTGTGAAAATGGCCATCCTGCCAAAAGCAATCTACAGATTCAACACAATTCCCATCAAAATACCAACTCAATTCTTTACAGACCTTGAAAAAAAGATTCTCAGCTTCATATGGAGAAACAAAAAACCCAGAATCTCCAAAACAATCCTGTACAACAACAGATCATCTGGATGTATCTCCATCCCCGATCTCAAGTTGTACTACAGAGCAATAGTAATAAAAACTGCATGGTATTGGCATAAAAACAGAAAGGAGGATCAATGGAACCGCATAGAAGACCCAGAAATAAACCCACACACCTATGAATACTCGAGTTTTGACAAAGAAGCCAAAACCATTCAATGGAAAAGAGACAGCATCTTCAACAAATGGTGCTGGTCCAACTGGATATCCAAATGCAGAAAAATGAAAATAGATCTATATTTATCACCCTGCACAAAACTAAAGTCCAAGTGGATCAAAGACCTCAACATAAAACCAGATACTCTAAATCTGTTAGAAGAAAAAGTAGGGAACAGCCTAGAACTCATTGGCACAGGAGACAACTTCCTGAACAGAACACCAACAGCACAGGCTCTAAGAGCAACAATCAATAAATGGGACCTCATGAAACTGAAAAGCTTCTGTAAAGCAAAGGACACTGTCATCAAAACAAAACGCCTGCCTACAGATTGGGAAAGAATCTTCACTAACCCTTTATCTGATAGAGGACTAATATCGAGTATATACAAAGAACTAAAGAAGCTGAAAAGCAGCAAACCAAGTAATCCAATTAAAAAATGGGGAACAGAGCTAAACAGAGAATTCTCGACAGAGGAATATCAAATGGCAGAGAAACACTTAAAGAAATGCTCATCCTCATTAGCCATCAGGGAAATGCAAATCAAAACGACCCTGAGATATCACCTTACACCCATCAGAATGGCCAAAATGAAAAACTCAAGGGACAACACATGCTGGAGAGGTTGTGGAGAAAGGGGAACCCTCCTCCACTGCTGGTGGGAATGTAAACTGGTTCAACCACTCTGGAAATCTATCTGGCGCTTTCTAAGACAATTAGGAATAGTGCTTCCTCAAGACCCAGCTATACCACTGCTAGGTATATACCCAAAGTTTGCTCAAGTACACAAAAGAGATATTTGCTCAACCATGTTTATAGCAGCATTATTTGTAATAGCCAGAACCTGGAAACAACCCAGATGTCCATCAACGGAGGAATGGGTACAGAAATTGTGGTATTTTTACACAATGGAATACTACTCAGCAACCAAAAAGGAGGAAATCATGAAATTTGCAGGCAAATGGTGGGATCTAGAAAAGATCATCCTGAGTGAAATATCCCAGAAGGAGAAAGACAAACACGGTATATACTCACTTATATAGACCTATAAGATATGATAAACATAATGAAATCTATACACCTAAAAAAGATAATCAAGAGAGCAGACATGGGGTAAGATTATCAATCCTCGTTTTGAAAGACAGATGGGATGCACATTAAACATTGACAGGAGTCTACTGAGTGCATTTGAAAAACTCTAACTAGCAGTGTTTTCAAAGCAAAGACTCATGACCAAACCTTTGGCAGAGTACAGGGAATCATAAGAAAGAAGGGGAGTTAGTCTGATGAGGAAAGGATAGGAGCTCCACAAGGACCAAACATATCTGGGCACAGGGTCTTTTCTGAGACTGACATTCAACCAAGGACCATGTATGGATATAACCTAGAACCTCTGCTCAGATGTAGCCTGTGGTAACTCAGTAACCAATTGGTTTCCCATAGTGAGGAGAACAAGGACTATTTCTAACAGGAACTCAATGACTGGCTCTTTGGCCTCCCCACCCCCCAAGGGAGGAGCAGTCCTGTTAGGCCACAGAGGAGAGCTTTGCAGCCAGTCCTGAAGATACCTGATAAAACAGGATCGGATGAATGGGGAGGAGGTTCCCCCTATCAGTGGACTTGGCAAGGGGCACGGTGGAGATGAGGGAGGGAGGGAGGGACTGGGAGGGAATGAGGGATCAGGACACGGCTGGGATACAGAGTTAATAAAATGTAACTGATAAGAAAAAAATAAAATTAAAAAAAACAAATAAGGGTGATTGAGCTTAACAAGATTTTTTTTACAAACTATGCTATAATAAATTAAAATTGAATAAATGTTATATATAGTCATATTTATAAAATAGGTATACATATATGTATATATACAATTTATGAATATGCACACTGTACATATACCAAGTTTATGAATATACACCTATATGGCCATTGATTTTGTTGTGTATTCCATAAACATTTGTCAGGAAAGTTAGGAGCTCTTCTGAATGTATGGTTTTAAACTGTCTGTTTTCCCGGCTTTGTGTTCAGAGCCACTTCTCTTTAGTGCTCCCTCACAAACTATTAGCATTTCTGAAAGTTAAGTGTCTTGTTAGAATTGGATCCAACAAATGGAAGTTTAGTGTTCTCAGAATCTACCACATACTGAAACAGTCTTGGTAAAACTGAAGATAAGACATCTACATACATAACACCATTACACTTTGTTTAGATATATCTGTAGGTATAGATAGATATAGATACTATTAGATTTCATACATGAACATTATAATTATATCATTTCACTCCTCCCCCTCCCTGAGTCTCACCCAACCCCATCCAACTACACATCCTCTCAAATTCCCGACCTCTTCATTATACACACACACACACACACACACACACACACACACACACACACACACACATATACATGTATATGAGTACAACCTGATGATTTAGTGTATGGCTGTTTTATGTATATATGTTTAAAGTTGATCAGTTGGGATGAGGTCATTTATCAGGGTCTCATTCCTGAGAAGACTGAATCTGCCTCTGTTGGTAGCCATTAATTGCCCATAACTCTACATTTGTGGATATGGCCTTGTGAGATTTCTCTCACTACTGTTGATGTATCAGCTGGCATTAAAATTGTGCAAGACTTATTTAGGTGATGATATTTTTGAGACTTCATGGGTGCAGCTTCCTTGTTATATACAGAAGATACTATCTTCCAGAAAACGCCCTGGTCTGCTGGCTCTTACAGTCTTCCTAGCTCTTCTGATATGGTCCCTGAACTTAAGCTTTGGGGTTGTGTTGCAGATGCTTCAGCTGGGCCTAGGCACCCCATGGTCAGTTCTCTGCATTTTGACCAGTTGTGGATCTCTGAAATGCTCTCCATTTGCTGCCAAAAGGAGCTTCTTTGATGAGGGGTGAGAAATACACTTATTTGTGGAAACAAGGATAAGTATTTGGAATGCATTTAGAAATTCTCCTGGTTTAGGAAAGTAGCAAAAGTAGGTTTTCCTCTAGGATCCATGAGCTTCCCAACCTCTGATAGTTGGATAGGTTTACAATGCCAAGTATGAATGGCCTCCTACTGAAGGGGTCTTTCATCCAATTAGATAGCTGTTGGTGGCTCCAAAGAATAAGTGTAAGCTGCATGCTTGGAGGCATGCTGTCATGCTGCTCTTTGCTGTGTTTTGTAGGAGACTGCCCTTGGCAGCTCACACAGCACCTTCAGATGCTCTGATGGCCAGTCCTCGTGCAAGAGACGTTCAGGGCAGTTCCAGGGCAACTCTTTCTTTCAAGATTCATGTCTGAACTGTGTGCTGCCTTCAGCAGCAGAGCCTTTGAGTTCTAGGAGGCAAGCAGAGCCAGTGGCAATAACTTACACTGTATTTGGACTCCCCTGACCAACAATTAGAAACAGAGTTTCCAAGGCTTGGCAGTGGGTTTTTATTTTGTTTGTTTTGTTTTTGTTTTTGTTTTTGTTTTTTTCAGCCTGTGACTCTTGGGGGCATTATCACCCCAAGTAGAGTAACTTTATTATATGTGTGTGTGCATATACTTTTATATATATATAATATATATATTAAGTAAATATAATTTATTCACTTCCCACTGCCCTTCCTTATCCCAAACCTTGTTGCTGCTGCACCTTGTCTCTTCACAATAATTCTTTAAAAAGGTACAGATTTTCCATAGTTACATTGTTACCGAATTCTAGGACTTATATATGTTCATAAAACATTTTACATATAATGCCAGTCTTTCCAGTTACTGGATCTTACTTCATGGCCTAATACATGAGCGATTTCTACAGGTGGACAACCCCAAAGGTGAAAGACACTCTGTGTGTTTTTAAACATTTTCACTTTATGCTCAAGTATTCTACTCATCTTTGCAAAAAAAAAAAAAAGAAGTCAGATATTCTATATATTTACTAGAGTTATCTATCAGTTACTGAAAGAAATATGTTAGTTATCACTTATTGTGTGGGGTTTTCCCATTTTGCTGATTACATATAATCTGTGTCAATAAATGTACACGTATTCAGCACTACTGATTTTCATGCTACATCAACCATCATTTAATGATTTTTTTTATGTTTTTGCCTTAAATTTTATTTCATGGGATTTAAAGCAAGTTTGGTAGCTGGTGAAATGGCTCAGGAGGTAAAAATGCTTGCTGCCACAGTTTGAGCAAAGCAACCTGTAGCCTCTGCAATAAGCTGGTTGTTTAGGTGTTCTCAAAGGACCCCTTTAGCCAATAATTTAATTAGATGTAACCACTTCTAATCCTGAAACTTTATGAGGTGATGAAAGATGTCCATTTGGTGCTTGGCCTCCCAGATAATTGGTGATTTCATTTAGATCATTTTCATATATGTATGTTTTTAGGAAGCTTCTACTGTATTAGGTTTCGATATGACTAGTCAAATGGCCCCTTACTTTTAGCTGTTTCTTCCTGTATTCTCTCTCTCATTCCCTTTCCCCTACCCCTCTTTACTTATTCTTCTGTTTTAGACCCACCTCACCCCCACCAGCATCCATTCATATATATCTATTCTATTTTCTCCTTCCTAGGAAGATCTGTCACTTCCCTTTAGTCCCTTACTCTACACCTAACCTCTTTGGTTCTATGAATTGTAGTTTGCTTATCTTTGACTTAATAGCTAATATGCACACACCAAATAAGTCTTTTTGGGCCTGGGTTACCTCACTCAGAATGACTTTTTCTAGTTCTATCCATTGACCTGTGAATTTTGTTTTTTCTAATAGAAAAGTAATACTCTTTTTTTATGCATGACGTTTTTAATTTATTTATTTATTTATTCCAGTTTATTCACTTTGAATCCCAGCTGTAGCCCCCTTCCTCATTCCCTCCCAATACCACTCTCTCTGCCCCATCTCCTCCCATGTCCCTCCCCCAGTCCACTGATAGGGAGGTCCTCCTCCACTTCCCTCTGACCCTAGCCTATCAGGCCTCATCTGGACTGGCTGCCTTGTCTTCCTCTGTGGCCTGGTAAGGGTGCTCCCTCCTCAGGGAGAGGTGATCAAAGAGGCAGCCACTGAGCTCAGGAATACAGGTTTTTAAAATATGCCCTTAGGATGCAATGGATTCTCTCAGATTTTATTATTATGTCTTTCTTATCAAAATTAGAAATTTTGATAATATGGATATTCTCTCTTTATCTTTTATTTAATTGGACAAAAGCATGTCAGTTTTACTGATTTTCTTCAGGAACCAATTCTTCCTTTCATTGATTCTTTGTATTTTTTTTTGTAACTATTTTATTAATTTTAAACCTAATTTTGATTATTTTTTTGCTGCTATCTACTCTACTTTTGGGTGTGATTTCTTCTTTTATTTCTAGATCTTTCAGGTGGTACATCAAGTTGCTAGTATGAGCTCTCTATTGTTTTTTAATGTAGGCAGTTAGTGCTATGAACTTCTCTCTTAGAACTGCCTTATTCATAATAGCCAGAAGCTGGAAACAACCCAGATGCCCATCAACTGAGGAATGGATACAGAAATTGTGGTACATTTACACAATGGAATACTACTCAGCGATTAAAAACAAGGAAATTATGAAATTTGCAGGTAAATGGTAAGAACTGGAAAAGATCATCCTGAGTGAGGTATCCCAGAAACAGAAAGACAGGGTATATACTCACTCATAAGTGGATGTTAGACATATAATATAGGATAAACATACTAAAATCCGTACACCTAAGGAAGCTAATCAAGAAGGAGGACTCTGGCTAAGATGCTCAATCCCCATTCAGAAAGGCAAACAGGATGGACATCGGAGGATGTCCGAAGGAGAAAACAGGGAACAGGACAGGAGCCTGCCACAAAGGGCCTCTGAAAGATTCTACCCTGCAGGGTATCAAGGCAAATGCTGAGTCTCATAGCCAACTTTTTGGCAGAGTGCAGGGAATCTTATGAAAGAAGTGGGAGATAGTAAGACCTGGAGAGGACAGGAGCTCCACAAGGAGAGCAACAGATCCAAAAAGTTTGGGCACAGGGTTCTTTTCTGAAACTTATACTCCAGCCAAGGACCACTCATAGATATGGCCTGGAATCCCTGCACAAGGGTAGCCCATGGCAGCTCAGTTTCCAAGTGGGTTCCATAGTAATGGGGACAGGGACTGTCTTTAACAGGAACTGATTGGCCTGCTATTTGATCACCTCTCCCTGAGGGGGGAGCAGCCTTACCAGGCCAGAGAGGAAGACAATGTAGCCACTCCTTTTGAGTCCTGATAAACTAGGATCAGAGGGAAGAGGAGGAGGACCTTCCTTATCAGTGGATTGGGGGAGGAAGCTACAGGAGAGATACAAAGTTAATAAACTGTAATTAATAAAAATAAATTAAAAAAAGAACTGCCTTCATTGTGCCCCATATATTTGGGTATGCTATGTACTTATTTTCAGTCAATTCTAGAAAGTCATTGATATCTTTCTTAATTTCTATCCTGGCTTATTTTTCGTTCAGTAGTGAATTGTTCAGTTCCCATGAGTTTGTAAGCTTTCTGTTGTTTCTTGTATTGTTGATATGCGGCTTTAATTCATGGTGGTCTGAAAGGATGCAGGGTATTGCAGTTTTCTTATCTCTGTTGAGCCCTGCTTTGTGCTTGAATATGTGGACAGTTTTATAGAAAGTTCCATGCAGTGCTGAGAAGGTCTATTCTTCTGTGTTTGGTTGAAATATTCTGTTAATATCTGTTAGGTTCATTTGGTTTATAACATCAGCAAGCTCCAGAATTTCTGTGTTTAGTTTTTCTCTAGATGATGTGTCTGTTGGTCAAAGGTTTCCATTATTAGTGTGTTAGGGTAAACATGTGATTTAAGCTGTAGTAGTATTTCTTTTTTTTTTAGAAAATTGAGTGGTTCTGTGCTTTTTGCACAGATAGTAAGAATTATCTTTTACCTTCGATGTGTATATAGTGTCTTTATCTCTTTTTAACAGTTTTGGTTTGAAGTCTATTGTGTCAGATATTAAAATGTCTATACCAGCTTGCTTCTTAGGACCTTAAGATATCTTTTCTCATTCTTTTAACCTGAGGTAATATATATCCTTGATGATAAGGCATGTTTCTTGGATGTAGAAGAAAGGTGGATCTTGTTTCAAAGTAATTCTGTTAATCTGTGTCTTTTTATTGGGGGTTATTGAAACCATTGATTTTGAGTTATCAATGAGCAGTGTTTGTTGATTCCTGTTATTTTGTGGTGTTTTCCTCCCTCCCCCTCTTTGATTTGCTGGTCAGGGATTATTTATTCATTGTGTTCCTTGGGTATGGCTAATGTCTTCAAGTTGATGTTTTCCTTCTAGTGCTTTCTATGGGACTGGATTTGTAGATTGACACTGCTGAAATTTGGCTTACTTGAAATATCTTTCTCCATCTATTATGATTGAAAGTTTTGCAGAGTATAGTAGTCTGAGCTGCCATTTGTGGTCACTTAGAGTTTGTATAAAATCTGGGTAAGCTCTTCTGATTTTTAGAGTCTCCATGGAGAAATGGGGTTTTATTTATTTATTTTTTTACCTTGAATCTTTTAATATTTCTTCTTTGTTCTGTACATTTAGTGTTTTGATTATTATGTGATGAGGTGAATTTATTCTCTTGTTCAATTTCTTGTGGTTTGATATGATTCTTGTACCTTGTTAGGCATCTTTTTTAGAGTAAGGAAATTTTCTTCTACAATTTTGCTAAAAATCTTTTCTGTGCCTTTGAACTAGATTTCTTCTCCTTCCTTTCTATTATTATTATTAGTATATTTTTCCTTTTTATAGTGTTTTTACAAAATAGCCGTATTTCCTGGATATTTTGTAAATTTGTTAATTTTTAGATGTATCATTTTCTTTGACCAAGATATCTTTTCGTCTTCAATGCCTGAGATTCTCTCTTGTATCTCTTTTATTCTGTTGGCTCCCGAGGTTCCTGTTTGAGCTCCTGAATTTTTCATTTCCAGATTTCCTTCTTTGGGTTTGGGTCTTCTTTATTAACTCTGTTTCCATTTTCAGGTCTTAAACTGTTTTTCTCATTTCTTTCCACTGTTTTTGTTTTTTTCTTTGCTTTGGTTTTTGCTTTTGTTTTCAATAATTTCCTTGAGGGATTTATTCATTTTCTCTTCAAGGATCTCTATCATATTCATAAAGACTGTTTTAAAGTCTTTTTCTTGTGCTTCATCAGCTATTTGTATTCCTCAGGGCCTATATTGTAGCTGGATTGCTAGGTCTAGTCAGTATATATTTTGTGGCCATAATTGGTTGTGTTTTTATTCTGGCATCCATGCATCAGGGCTTGGAATAATTGTTTCTAGATGCTGATATCTGGTCTTCATTTTGTTGGGTAGGTATTTTCCCCCTTGGTTTCTGTTGTCTTCTCTGATTCTTAGGGAGTGTGGTTGTTATGTCTTGCCTGGTAGAGATAGCTTCTGGAATCCTGCTAATTGTGGCCACTGGAATTCCAGGTACAATGTGTTTCTAACAATAGTTTAGGAGTACAGATGGGCTAGAATGCCAGTTTTGATCAAGCCCATTGGATGGAGGAAAGCAGAGTTATCCACCAAGATTTGTTTAGTTCTCTGGGCATGGAAGCAGAGGATGAAGAGAGGCTCCAGAAGGTAGTCTGCTTACAGAGCTAAGGATGAGACTGGACAGTTGGATCTGGAAGAAAGGAGGGAGAGTGAAGATAGGGAGGTTAGCATACCTGCTCTACTGGTTTACTTGCTTCTTTAGCCAGCTTAGATGCTAGGTTCTACGGAATTTCTGCAGGAGATGAGGACTTGAGACAATAGGATGATTGGGGAGGAAGGTTGTAGAAGAAGATCTCTGAGATCTTCTGGAGATGGTTACAGAGAAGGGCGGGAGGCTGCCTCAGGTGTTCTGCTACAGAACTGAGGGTTGAGAATGAGGGATTGGGTTTGGAGGAGAAATAAAATCTGCAATTAGCTTACTTGCTTCCTTGGCTTGTGCCATACCATTTAATCTTAATTCATCCATTTATTGACATTTAGTTGCTCGAGTGACTCCTCTGGCAACCATGGTACATACAAAATGCACATGGAAGCAGAGACATCTTTACCAGATCCTGATCTTCATATCTTTAGAACTACACCCAGATTTAAGATTTCTGGGGAGAATATTGGTTTCCTTTTTTCAAGGAACCTCCTACTACTTATTTAATGGCTGCACTAATTTATATTTACATCAACAATATACAAGGGTTCTGTTTTCTCATTTTTCTCAAGCCTCAGAACTTACTTTTGATAATTTAATAACAGCTATACTAACCTTTCCTGATTAGTGATATTGAGCTCTTTTTATATTTAGAACAGTTGGCCATTTTTATATCATCTTTGGAGAAGTGTGTATTCAATTCTTTCTCTCCATTTCTGTGTGTATGTGTGTGTGTGTGTGTGTGTGTGTATGTGTGTGTGTAGACGTAGGGATTCCTAATACATTTTGCAATATTTATCTTTAATTAGTTATATGGGTTGAATGTATTTTCTCCTGTTATATAGTTTCTTTTCATTCTTCTCTTTGGTCACCCTGTTCTTCTGAAATTCTTCAGTTTAATATAATCCCACTTCCCCACACTTGTTTTATTGTTTAACTTTGCTGTTATAAACAAAACCATTGCCAAAGATATTTAGATGAAGCTTTCCCCTACATTTTTTGTTAGTAGTTTTGTGGCTTCAGATGTTATGTTTAAGTCTTTACTGCATTTTAAGGGATTTCTTAAATTATGGTATGAGAGAAGTCCCTTTTTTTTTTTTTCAGTTTTCTGCTCATGAAAATCCAGTTTTCTCAACATCATTTATTGGAGAAAGTTATCTTCCCCCATTGTGGATTTCTGACCTCCTTAATGAAGATCATTTTATTGTAGAAATCTGGGTTTGTGGAATTGTAGGTTTTGAGGAAGATAGGAGACCTTATGATTAAAAGTAGGGAAATAAATGTTTCAAGGAAATGGACTGAGATTGCTACCAACAACATCAGTGTCTTTATTTTATTTTCTGTCAGAGCTGAACGAGTCTTCTTAATATTGTATCTACAAAACCCACTCTAGTATTTCTAGGGTATGCCACTGATGTTGAGAAATTTTCATGCATGTAAATGCCCATAATAATGCCACTCACTATTTTAAATTGTAAAAAAAAAAATATTTATGTGTCATGGATTGTAATGTTTAAAACTTCTTATAGTCAAGATATTTTTGCTTATGTTCTCTGTTTAATTTTTAAAAGACCAAATGAAGCTCACAAATATAGAAAAACTTCAAATAACTTCAGCATTTGACTGGGTCCATCGTAATTGGATATAAAAGAGTAATAGCATTTATGTGGAGAATTGAGTGATCTTTTCTTAACTTTACCCACCCACAAAGAAATTGATCTAGCAAACTTCTACATGAGGGTTGCCTCACTCAGGATGTTCTTTTCTAGTTCCATCATTTGCCTGCAAATTTCATGATTTCCTTGTTTTTAATAGCTGAGTAGTATTCCATTGTGTTTAAGTACCACAATTTCTGTATCCATTCTTCGGTTGAGGGTCATACAGGTTGTTTCCAGGTTCTGGCTATTGCAAGTAAAGCTGATATGAACATAGGTGAGCAAAATGTCTTTGTTGTATGGTGGAACATTTTTTAGGTGTTTCCCAGAAATGGTAAAGCTGGCTTGAGGTAACGCTATTCCCAAATTCCTGAGAAAGCGCCAGATTGATTTCCACAGTGATTGTACCAATCTGCACTCCCCCAGCAGTGGAGGAGGGTTCCCCTTTCCTCACATCCTCTCCAGCATGTGTGTCACTTGAGTTTTTATCTTCGGCATTCAGATAGGTGTAAGAAGGAATCTCAGAGTTGTTTTAAGTTGTGTTTCCTTGATGACGAAGGACGTTGGGCATTTCTTTAAGTGTTTCTCCATTATGACAAGGAGGACCCTAGGAAGCATGCTTAATTCTCAATCAGAAGGGGCGAACAAGATAGAAAATAGAAGTGGTAGAAGAGAGGGAACAGAATGGGAGCCTACTATAGAGGGTCCTCTGAAAGACTCCACTCAGCAGGGTATTGAGCAGATCCTGAGACTCACAGCTAAACTTTGGGCAGAGTGCAAGGAATCTTATGGAAAAGGGGGGGGGGGAGGGAATAGAAGGACCCAGAAGGGGACAGGAGCTCCACGAGGAGAACAACAAAGCCAAACAAACAAACAAATAAATAAACAAAATAACAAAAAACAACCCCAGGAGGACCTACAGAGACTGAAGCACCAATCGAGGATCATGCATGGAGAAGACCCAGGTTCCTGCTCAGATGTAGCCCATAGGCAGCCCAATCTCCATGTGAGTAACAGGGGCTGTCTCTGAAATGGACTCTGTTACTTGCTATTTGATCACTTCTCCCTGTCAGAGTGGCCTTGCCAGGCCACAGAAAAAGAGGACCCAGGCAGTCCTGAAGAGACTTGATAGGCTGGGGTCAGATAATAGGGGAGGAGGACTTTCTCTGTGGACTGGGGGGGGGGTGTGGAAGAAATAGTGAGGGAGGGTGGGACCAGGAGGAGATGAGGGATGAGGCTACAATTGGGATATATATACTGAATAAATTATAAAAAGTAAAAATAAATAAATAAAATATTTTTATTTAAAAAATCTCTAAAAACATCTTAAATGAAAGACATTTGAAAGATGTCTTCCAGAAACTTTTTCTCTACTATTCTTCCCAACTGGAGAGAAAAAGAAGCCATAAACACAAGTTTGCTTTCTTCCAGGAGAAAGGGAAGCATTATCTTCCCTCACTACTGCATAATATAGTCACCTATGAAACTGCTTGTTTGTTGTTTGTTTGTTTTTGATCACCAAAAGGCAGCAGAGCAGATTTCTGTAAGGATGGCTGAGAGCAGAACAGGTGAGGTAATTAGGCAAACAGACAAATTAGAGAGCCAGGGTTTTTTCCATTCGGGGCCATATGGATGAAAATGATGCCATGTGTAGCTCCGCACTGAATAGCACAGGATCATTAGAGCACAGCAGCAATACTCCTCCCACCATGGAGGAAAACAGGTCTGAACACATGAGAGTTTCTATTAGCTTGGCAAGATGGAGTTCTCAGTGCTGGCTATTTTGATTTGAGGAAATGAGTCAAAGTGAGATGTGCTTAGGAGAACTAAAACGGCTGTGGGGATCCTGGCAGCTAAGAACATATGAGTATATACTGACTTTTCATGATGATGAGGAGGGGCGGGCTGGGAGCACAAGGAAGGACTGGCATCAACTGGTCCCAAGAAAACTCAGATCTAGGCCAAGTAGTCCATTAGTCCCACTGCACACCTCAGGCCTGGTCTGTTTCTGGCCTCAGCATTGCATTTCCCACCTTGCATGCTGGTACCGGATATGCTCAGTCTACTTTCAACAGCATAACATAATTTTGATGCTGACCTTCCAGGATTAGCATGTACCACACAATTTAAATAAACCATTACCAGCATGATCACCTTAGTTTTCGATGCCAACTGTAAGTTTTAGAGTCTCTAGATGTGCTGGTTGGTTTTTGTCAACTTGACACAAACCTACATATAGCTGGGAAGAGGAAGCTCGATAGAGAAAATGCCTCCATCAGATTGCCTGTAGGTCTGTGGGGGTATTTTCTGAATTGGTATTCAATGTGGAAGGGTCATGCCCATTGTAGGTGGTGCCAGCCCTGGCTGTGGTGCTGGAATGTGTAAGCAATGTGAGAAGGCTGTGAAGAGCAAGCCAATAACGAGCATCCTCCCCCCCCCCCCCCCCCCCCCCCCCGTTGGGATAATCTTTTTCTGCACTGTGTACAGGTCGTCTTTGTAGTATTCAAATGTCGGTTTTTGTACTGGCAAAGAGCTGAGTATTGTCTGGACTTTGGCCTTGTTTTTTGGTTGTTGTTTTGTTTTTGTTTGTTTTTTGCTCAGCACCTACATCATATCTTTTCAGTGCTCTTCTCCCTTACCTTCTGATTGGTTTAATAAACACCTGACAGCTAATTGCTGGGCAGGAGAGGAAAGGCAGGAGTTCTGAGCAGAGATAGGAACTGGGAGAATTGTGAGCTATGAGATTTGCCAACCAGGCACAAGGAAGTAGCACATACTGGGACTGAGAGGTCACCTGGCAAATGTGGTTAATTAAGTTATTAAAGCTAGTTGGGAGGTAGCCAGCTAAAGGCTAATCTATAACAAATAATTAAATCTCTGTCATTATTTGGGAGCCAGCAGGTCAAGACAGTCCAACAATACCCCTTCCTGGCCTCTGAATCAGTTTCTGCCTCCACGTTCCTATCCTGCTTCAGTTTCTGCGCTGAAACTTTGTCTCCCTCAGAGACAAAGTGTGATGTGGAACTGTAATCTGAAAAAAATGCTCCTCTCCCCCGAGTTGCTAGTGGTCATGGCGTTTTATCACAGTAATAAAACCCAAACTAATTTCTGGCTACACATTCAGGGATTTTCTTTTCCATTCAGGCATAATTACAATTAAATTTAGTGTTATTATAAAGGATACAAATCTGGACTTGTTAAATGAAGGTCATGAGGTAGTTCAAAGACAAACACAGAGAACCCCAAAAGCAGAGTTCTGTTATCTTTCCAAGGAGTTTCAACATACCACAATTTCACACATCATCTGCTACATTTATCATCCTGGATGTTCATGTGAGCCTTGAAGTTCAGGATCTTTATCAGGTTTTCATAATAATGGTATGATTGTTTGACCAATTGGGCCACTACGCTGACTTGAATTTCCAGCCCTTTCTTTTGCTTTGCAAGGTTAAGCTGATACCATGTAGAACAAAGCCACAGTCCTGTAACTACAAAGTTGGACGTATCGGCATGGTTGGTAGCTTTCAGTTACTTCATTGTTTAAAAACCAAGGAAGAGTCTGAGGGGCTTGTGTATAACAAAGATATGCCTACATAATAGAGTGTGCTCTGGTCTGTGGAAATAGCTTTTTCATAACTAAATAACTCGTGTCCAGGAATCGCCTCTTGGTACATAAAACAGTAGAATCAACATAAACACCCCCAATATTTACAGTTAGTTCAGAATAGAACTTTTTACCAATATTAGTTACTATAATATTTATATTACATAACATAATTATCAATAATTTCATATCAATCTTATCAGCAATGCCAGTGTTAGATCATAGTAAAGTGTGAGAGAAAGAACATGAGAAATAAAAACAGAAGACACCAGCATATTGCCAGATTTCTCTTAACTTGATAAGATAGTTCAGTTCATCACCATATTGAATGGCCAAAATATTTTTCAGGCTGAGTCAATGACGATTTTCAGACTGCTATTCTATTTTGTCAGATTATAAAAAGCAGGGATTGTCTAAACAACACAGTGCTTCACCTTTTCAGACATCTGCTATAATATTTCCCAGTTCCACAATCTATCTAGTCATCCTTTGAATTAGCTACTATTCCTTTTTTATTTTGTACATTACACTTAAACTTCATTTATTCTTCCTTGTTTTATTTTTCCCTTCATTAGATCATTGCTACTACCTATATTTTTAAGATTTATTTTTATTTTTGTCTTTTTTCCTCCAGAGCTAAGGACAAAACCCAGGGGCTTGTGCTTGCTAGGCAAGCGCTCTACCACTGAGCTAAATCCCCACCCCACTGCCACATATTTTATTTGTTCATCTTATATTTGTTGATCTCTTCTTGGCCTTGTACCAGAATGCAAGCTTCAAAACATAAACAAAGCTCCATGTGCTTACTGTTTATGCTGTATTTCCACATATAATTTTATCTACAGCAAGTCCAAGAAAGCATATATTAAATGAGTGGATATGTGTGATACCTAAACCAGAAGAAGATTGCAATAGATAAATACAAGGATGAGATAAAGATAATATCACAAACCAATAAATTAATAGCCAACCTATGCTACTAGCATTACTACTAAGCTGTGGTTAGTAAATTAGAATAGGAGCTACATTTTCTATTATATTGAAACAGTCCGATTATGAAAAGAGCAATATATAAGATACAAACTATCAGAATTTTGTATAAGGAAAAGTTTCAAGGCATAAAATAATTAATTACTCACTTAGAATATTTTTAAAGTAACTACATAAATATATGTTCATATTTCTAGATACCCTTTGAAAGTAGAAAGCAAATACAAAATAAAAAGAAACAAATCTTAAATTTATATTCAACATGTGAATACAAATGTTCAATATATACTGTTCACTCTCATTAAATATATTCAAAGTGTGCACCCCCTCCGAGGGTTTGCACGTTCTAGTGAAGACCTCTGCACACAGGAGCAATGTCAAAAGGAAAGACTGTGCAGCTTTAGCACCCAGTAGCAGTCAAAGAATAGAAATTCGCCTTTACAAGGATGAGTTCTCAGTTTGTGTGATGAACCAAGGCTGTAAGAAATCATTTTTTCTCATGTAAATCACAGAGAAATACCCTATTACTAATACGAAAAATACCGTGAGTCAGGCTTAGGAACGCTCTGCTAACAACCGAAAGCCACAGATGTCCTTTGTCCCCAACACGTTTATTTATTTTTTTATATGATGATACCTGTCTTTCATAGAATTTTTACTGCACGTGTCTGCTGTCATAGAAAATTTTAATTCCCTTAAAATTTATTTATTTTACTTTATGTGTGTGAATGTTTTTTTTTTTTTTT
>NW_026590701.1:5652382-5702747 GCF_907164565.1 Psammomys obesus | reverse complement strand
TGCCTCGGTGACATTGTGCCAGAGACTCCAGGCTGGTTCTGTTTTCCCTTGTGCTTTCTGAAGAGAAAATGATTACACTGTGACTAGCCATTGATTAACTAAAATCACCCAACTATAGCGAGAAGAGAAAGTGCAGCCAGAAACCATAGCAACCTTCACAGAAATGAGTCCTGTAATGATGCTCTTTCTAAGTGTCCAGGCGTCCAGGTGAGCAATTGCTTGTGCTCTTTGCAGGCTGGATCATCGGCAGAGGAGCCAGCTGGATTTCCTTGTGAAAGAGGCCATTCTAATTACATAAGGGGAGCTCATACTTGCTGAGATTCAGGACCAGAAAATCGGCTTTTGATGTATTATAGGATAAGAAAGGGGCTATCTGCATTCACTTCAGTTAGTAATCCATTTGTATGTGCAACCATTAATTGATCTCTCAATTTCTCTTGATGAATGAGACGCTCATGTGAGACTCTACAGAGTCATTTTCATGTTGTGAGGCACAGCTAGAACTCTTGTCAGGACGACTGCTACTTTTCAAGAGTAAGATTTACCAGTGTCATTTCAATGATTACTTTTATTTTGTTTTATTTTTTGAGCCTGGTTTATTTAATGTGATGATTTTTTTTTCTCCATTTGAAAATTTTGTTCTTTATGCCTGAATAAAAGTCCCCTGTGTACAAATGGCACATTTTCTTTATCTAGTACATGAGTATTTTAAGTACTGTTAGATTTTTTACACATTATTCATTATATATCCCAACTGAAACCCTCTCCCTCAACTCCTTCCAATCCTGCTCTCTCTTCCTCTTCCTCCCTATCCCTTTCCCCTAGTCCACCAAAAGAGGGAGTTCTCTTCCCCTGAGATCTGACCCTACCTTACCAGGTCTCATCAGGACTGCCTGGATCCTCTTCCTCTGTGGACTGGCAAAACCAGATTTCTAGGGGCAAGTGATCAAAGAGCAGCCAATTGAATTCATGATAGAATCAGGCCCTGCTCCCCTTACTTGGGCACCCACATGGAGATTGAGCTGCCAAACGACTACATCTGAGGAGGGACTCTAGCTCCTCTCCATGCATGGTCCTCACCATGTATCTGTCTCTGCAGCACCCCTTGGGGTCAGGTTTTTTAGCTTCCTTGTTCTCCTTGTGAAACTCCTGTCCCCTCCATGTCCTTCTACACCCCCCTTCTTTCCTAAGATTCCCTGCACTCTGCTCAAAGTTTGGCTATGAGTCTCAGCATCTGCTTCGATCCCCTGTTGGGTGGACCATTTCAAAGGACCCTTTATAGTAGGCTCCCATTCTGTTCCCTCTCTTACATCGCTTCTGGTTTCTGTCTTGTTTGCTATTCTGAATGAGATTTAACCATCCTCCTAGGATTCTCCTCTCCTTATTGTTTAGTTTCTTTGGGTCGGTAAATTTTAGTATTCTATATAATATGACTAATATCCATTTATAAATGAATATATCGTTCTCTTTCTGGGTTACCCCACTCAGGATGATATTTTCTAGTTCCATCCATTTGCCTGCAAATTTCATGATTTCCTTGTTTTTAATTGCTGAGTAGTATGTCATTGTGTAAATGTGCCACAATTTCTGTATCCATTCTTCATTTGAGGGACATCTAGGTTGCTTCCAGATTCTAGCTATTACAAATAAAGCTGCTATGAACATAGTTGAGCAAAAGTCCTTGTTGAATGGTAGGGCATCTTTTGGGTATATGCCCAGTAGTGGTATAGCTGGATCTTGAGGTAGTGTTATTTCTAATTTTCTGAAAAAGTGCCTGGTTGATTTCCAAAGTGGTTGTGTAAGTTTGCACTGCCCAACAAAGGAAGAGGGTTCCCCTTTCTCCACATCCTCTCCAGTATGTGTTGTCACTTGAGGTTTTGATCTTAGGCATTCTGATGGGTGTAAATGGAATCTTAGAGTCATTTTGATTTGCATTTCCCTGATGACTAAGGATGTTGAGCATTTCTTTAAGCGTTTCTCTGCCATTCAATAATCCTCTGTTGAGAATTCTCTGCTTAGCTCTGAACTCCATTTTTAAATTGGATTATTTGGTTTGTTGGTGTCTAATTTCTGGAGTTCTTTATATATTCTTGGTATTAGCCCTTTGTCACATGTAGAGCTGGTGAAGATCTTTTCCCAGTTAGTTGGCTGTTGTTTTGTTCTGTTGACAGTGTCCTTTGCCTTACTGAAGCTTTTCAGTTTCAGGAGGTCCCATTTATTGATTGTTGATCTTAGAGCCTGAGCTATTGATGTTCTGTTTAGGAAATTGTCTCCTGTGCCAACAAGTTCGAGGTTCTTCCCCACTTTTTCTTCCACAGATTTAGTGTGTCTGATTTTATGTTGAGCTCATTGATACACTTCAACTTTAATTTTGTGTAGGGTGATAGATATGGTTCTATTTGCATTTCCTAAGTATAGACATCCAGTTAGATCAGCACCATTTGTTGAAGATGCTGTCTTTTTTCCATTGTATGATTTTGGCATCCCTGTCAAGAAACAGGTGGCCGTAGGTGTGTGGGTTTATTTCTGGGTCATTGATTTGATTCCATTGATCCACCAGTCTATTACTATGCTAGTACAATACAGTTTTTATTACTGTTGCTCTATAGTATAGCTTGAGATGAGGGATGGAAGTACCTCTAGAAGATCTTTTATTGTAGAGGATTGCTTTAGCTACTGTGGGGTTTTGTTGTTGTTTCTCCATATGAAGTTGAGAATTTTTCCTTCAAGGTCTGTAAATAATTGTGTTGGTAATTTGATGGGAATTGCATTGAATCTGTAGATTATTTTTGGCGGAATGGCCATTTTTACTATGTTAATCCTATCCTACAATGAGCATGGGAGATCTTTCCATCTTCTGATATCTTCTTCATTTTCTTTCTTCAGAGACTTGAAGTGTTTTTCAGGCAAGTCTTTCACTTGCTTGGTTAGAGTCACCCCAATGTACTTTATGGGTGGTTTATTTATTTGTTTGTTTTGTGGCCATTGTGAAGTATGTGAGTTATCTTTCTATTGCTGTGCAGTAACATTCCCTCGGAAAGCCCATTTCTAAGGAGAAGTTCATTCTGGCTCCTGACTTCAGAGGCTTCAGTCTATGGTCACTGGGGCCCATTGCCTTTGTCCTCTGGTGAGACAGCCTGGACAGCAGGGAGTAGTTGTGTGTTGCAGAGACAGCTCACCTCATGTAGCTGGGAGATGAAATCAGAGAGGGGAAGGACTGGTGCTCCCATGTGTAATTTGAAGATTCAAGGGCTTAACCACAGTGAGTTCATTTGCTCACATATTTGCTCACAAATCCTCTTAAAAATTTCATCAGCTTCCAGTGGGGCTACAGGCTGGCGACTAAGCCTTTTCCCATTTAGGGGGAGTGTCGAACATCACTGTTGCTCTGCCATTTCCCATTTGCAGTTCACGGTATGGTCAGCTATCACAAGCAAACTGGAGATCATGCCAGTTGTTTTAAACTGAGGTATCTGTTCATTTGGATACTTTATTCCAACCTGCACCATGCCAATATGAATTTTGTATCTTAACACCTGTGAGGAAGACTTGCTCACTGTTTTAAAATCAAGCAAGAAAGGAATATTGACTCTCTTATTTGTTGCTAAATACTCTTCTGGGTTTAGGACAATTGGCACAAATTTTCTTCCTTTAAAGAAGTGACAGTTTTGAAATTTCAGGTACCTACTGGTTGGGAAATCAACGAGGATTTAAAGATTTTGGCATATTTACAAGGGAAATTTATTTCCTATTTAAATGGCTCTAGCTGCTGTCCTTGTTTTCTCAGAAGACCTCTCTGTTTAGGGCTTCATCAAAATTACTCTTAAATTCAGGCTTATGGTGACTTTCACTGGGTGCAGATGAAGGAGTGAACTTTTTCTTTACTCTCTGTTTTTGTTGTTGTTCCTCTCTCTTCTCTTTGCCCTCTTCCTCCCTACCTGCAGTGGTGGGGCCTGAACCCAGAACCTTGTAGCATATGCTGAACTGCAGTACTGGCTTCTAATGGAGTTTCTGCAGGGAGGAGTTACATTGGCAGGAGCTACATTTCAGAATAGGATGAAAGCAGAGAGCACATATGGGGATATCACATATTTGGAAAGCCATATTTTTCATATATTTATATCTATCTGTAGCTATTTGTATGTATTTGAATAAGTCTTTCTTCTTCGTAAGTCTTTACTCTTTGAGTAGAAAGTCTGTAGCTCACACTCCTCATCTGTATCCACTGCAAATATGAGTACTTAAAATATTGATTGATGTAGCTAAGTTTCAGTGTCATAATTTTAATTATGCAAATGCACAAAGTAATCTAAAACATACTGCAGCCAATGACTTCAGAAAACTGTTGTGTATATTCTTTTAAGAGTCTTTATACCAGCTTCAAAATTGATGCTGAGTTTTAGTCATCATTTAAGTCCACTTTGGGGTTATGTAAAGCTATTACTGAAAGCTAAATATAATGATGAATACATAAGTTTTCATTTCCCATCCTGCTTTTAAAGAACCAATTTAGCTTATCTCTCAGAAACAGGTTTGATTAATTCAAAATATGCCCTTGGATATATTGACTTTTGAGAAGGAAATCTGCACCAGGCTAGCTGTATATATCAGCTGTGTACTGATCAGAGAAAACAAAAATGAATTATAGACTCAGCAGAACTCATGTCTCTTCCATGTTAAGAGCTAGACTCCTAACATCATAGAATTCATGTCTCATTCTTTGTCATCATTAATTTTTAATTGGTAACACTTTCAAGACATTTATCTAGGACTGAATTTCTAAGATATTGTGTGAAGAATATTTCTGAAAAAAAAAAGTAGTGAAGTGAGCATCTATGTAGCAAGCACTATGGCTAAGCATTTCTTTTGAGGCAGAAAGTATTTGTGGGGAGTGGTCTTTTGATAATATTTTCTGACTTGCAGGTTATTGTATTTGAAGCTATAATAGAAATTTTAGCAGATGTTTATGGTCTATACTACTAAAAACTAAAAGCAATGGAAAATGTCAAAATTACTATCGACTTGCAGTGAGATTCAGTTAGACGGAAAGGAGACTGAAATAGATAAAAGCCATAAGTTATCTTATTGTAATTCTTCAGCATGCATTCACTTTAATATTCAGTGCAGATAGCTGGAAAAGTTGTTGCAGAAGTATAAACATTTATTTTTATATAGTAGTGCATGCTTATGTGCAGATATTGCACCTGAAAAAGTAAAAATTGACATCCGCTGTAAAGAACTGAGGAGGCCCCAAAGTGTTCTATACAGCATTCAGTATCCTCTACATTACAGATGGAACACTAGCTTAATCTGGTGTACGATTCAGGCTGTGCCATCTACTTGATTAATGTAGTTCAAGTTGTTCAGCTTCTGTGAAGAGTCAGCACTCAGTCAGGGCTAACCCTGTGAGCTTTCCTGAAGAGGGTAGGTTGGTTGTTAAGTGTTTGCACGGTCAGTCTGTGGAGAAATGCAGGGTGGCTCACCGCAGGGGAGGCACTGACTCAGTGCAAGGGTCAAGTCCTTTCTTCTGTATTCTCATTTATAGGGAGATGTGATCATATAGAAAAACCAGAAAAGGCTCAAAAAAAATACATGAGTTTGAAACTGAGAAAGCCATGTATTTTAAGATTAAATAGAATATTGATGACCAGTTTCCTGAATGTATATAATTGTCACTGGGAACATAGAAGCCAGAGAAAGAGCCATTCTCTAAAACAACTAAAGAATCCAGCAATGAAGGAAGATGAGCTATTAAAAGAAAACTTCAAACATGCTGAGATAATTAGAAGAATATTTTGGGAAGCTGGAAAGTACATAATTTTCCTGGAACATGGTGGAGATTAAACATTATGAATACTTTGAAAAAATTCATTGAAATAGAAAATTATGCACTGTGGAAATGATCTGGGGATTTGTATATCAGTGAAAATAAAGGTTCATGAAGAGAATGACATTTCTAATAAACCTAAACATGGTAGAGTTCACATGTCCCATATGCTTGAATGGTGAATAGAGTTTGAATCACTGTAAAAGACTACTTCATCTTTCCTAGCAGGGACTTCATCAACTATGCTTTTGAGTCATGAACTTGAAAGGACTAATGTCCAGCATATGCTGCTATAAAGATGTTTATATCCATTCACTAAAATGTTTATTAAATACATAGATCGATTATAAAACCTGAGATATAGAAAATTAAATTTATATGGAGTTTTTTAAAAATATTACAATACTTTTAACTTCAAAGCAATTATCACATCCGATATGTCTTCGCTATTATTTTATTTCAACTCTTGTAGATACTCATGACCCTGATTTGTAGCTTTCCTTTTTGCTCTCCCAAAACAGAATAAAACCAAACAATCGAGCTCATTTAGAACAAATAACAGTGAGAAACAATTGACAAGTTCCTAAAACATTTAAAAAATGCATTTTAAGCTTCTCCTATAGATGTTCTCAGCCTTAGTCTGAAGCTTGATCCTGCAGAAGGCAGTGGCAGTCAAAAGAGAGTAAAAGGCAAAGTGCTAAGAGTAAGAATTCAGCCCCAAATGAGACATCTGAATTAACTCACCTCCATCACTAAGGCTCAGGAAAGACACAGAGAAGGGAGGAGGAATGTAGGAGGGGTAAGGGAGGAGTGCTGTGAAATGCTTCTGAACAAGGCATGAACCCACAGCAGCTACAGTTACCTCCACAAGATCTGCATGAGAGCAAGCCAGGAAAAGTCCCCACATATCCTGGGTAGACGATCCCAATCCCAGAGAGCCAATATTTATTGAAGAACTATTGACAGCAGAGTGAAAGGGAGAATCATTTTTTAGGATGTCACCCCTGGAGGCTTCTAATGGATGGCCCCATGCCAGTGCACATAAGGATGTCACTAACTACTAAGGATTTAGGTTCTCAAGAAAGAGAGAGACAGAGAGAGAGAGATTAAAATGGAGGGACTTGTTAGGAGGAACATAGAGTTAGAAGGAGGAAATGGGTGAAGATATGACCACATTTCATTGTATAGATGTATGAGATTCTCAAATATAAAAATTTAATACATATGAATTAAATATTATACTATTATTTTTAAATAGTATTTCAAATAAATGTGAGGAAAGGGAAAGTGCAAGAGGGACCGTGAGGTTTAGAATATACTAAAGCCTGTTATTTGAAATAAGTCATCTTTTGGATATATGCCTAGGAGTGTAGCCTTATTCGTAATAGCCAGAACTTGGAAACAACCCAGATGTCCATCAACAGAGGAATGGATACAGAAATTGTGATACTTTTACACAATGGAATACTACTCAACAATCAAAAACAAGGAAATCATGTTACAGGCAAATGGTGGGATCTAGAAAAGATCATCCTGAGTGAGGTATCCCAGAAAGAGAAAGACACACATGGTATATCCTCACTTACATAGACCTATAAGATAGGATAAACATACTAATATCTGTACACCTAAAAAAGATAAACAAGAAAGAGGTCCAGGGGTAAGATGATCAATCCTCATCTAGAAAGACAAAGGGGATGGACATTGGAAATAGGAGAAAACAAGTAACAGGACAGTAGCGTACCACAGAAGGCACCTGAAAGACTCTACCTAGCAGTGTATCAAAGCAGATGCTGAGATCCATAACCAAACCTTTGGCAGAGTGTAGGGAATCATATGAAGGAAGGAGGAATTAGTATATCCTAGAGGGGACAGGGAGCCCCACAAGGTCCAAATATGTCTAAGCACAGGGGTCTTCTATGAGACTGTTTCTCCAACCAAGGACCATGCATGGATATAACCTACAACCCCTGCTCAGACATGGTAGCTCAGTATCCAAGTGGGTTCCCTAGTAAGGGGGACAGGAATTGTTTCTGACATGAACTCATAAGCTTCCCCTCCTCCATGAGGGAGGAGCAGCCTTGCTAGGCCATAGTTTAGGACATTGCAACCATCCTGAAGATACCTGATAAGCTAGGACCAGATGGAAGGAGAGGAGGACACCCCCTCTCAGTGGACTCAGAAGGGGGCAGGGAGGAGATGAGGGAGGGAGGGGAGGATTGGGAAGGAAAGAGGGAGAGGACTACAGCTGGGATACAAGTGAATGTATAAAATTATTTAAAAATAAAAAATATTTTAAAAAGAAATAAGTCAGAAGGTAACCATTATTTTTTAAATTATTTCTGAACAAATTTTGTCATTTTATTTAAGAAAAAAATCTGAGACATTTTTCTTACAGATTGCATTCCTGGAAAAATAGTAGCAACAATAAAAGCTAACTTGTCACATGCCTATTCTAAATTCTTTATCTATGGTATACTAAACTAATTTACTCCCTACAGCACTTGAAACAGGCAAGGGATCCAATTGCCCAGTTCTACAGATAAGGAAATAGAGACAGAGTTTTAGGAGCTTGCTCAAGATCATGAATTGGAGCCAGCATTCATATACACAAATGTTCAATTGCTATGATAAACCCACTTTGCCCTGGGAATAATACTTTCTGTTCACTGATAAATTCTACCAGAGGTTTTTTTTGTTTTTGTTTTTGTTTATTTTTTTTTAGACTTTTCCCATTGGTGTTAATCAATAAATGTTTATTAGGAAGGTAATAAAAATTATTAATATTTTTGTGGGTTTTTTTAGTATCTTGGCTTTCTTTTTGTACTACTTTTTTGTTCTGGGTTCATAAAACCTAATTTGGAAGCTTTCTACACATTCTAGAATCTTCTAATTGAAAGCCTGAAAGGACTCTCCTAGTCTTTCTTACTATTGTAAGACCCATCTCTGTAAACATGATTCCTTTTTCCAAAGGGGAAAGGCATGCTCACTAGATGCCTATGACATTTCTTTCACAGAGCTATGCTACTGTGATGCAAATTGGACATGCCATTAGACAACAGGTCAGGGACTTCAACTCAGAGGCACCTGCCCACTGTTTCCTGACATGATTGCAGACTGTGATCATCCGGGCAGCTCCCCAGTGCTCATCTCCTGCAGAGATCCTTCCTTTAAAGCCATGGGGAGGGCTCCTGTCAGGCTGCAGACACGACCAGACTGTATTTAGAAAGAGACAGGCTGACTCAGCCTCTGCTCATGACTCCCTGGGTGCTCATCAGAAGTCTGTTAGTAGCTGCAGATGAGCCATTCTCGTGACTATTGTGGTCTGTATACAAAATGATGCACATCTTAGGGGCTGTCTCCCTGAAAAACAAACAAACAAACAAACAAACAAACAAAAACAATAAAACTTGTGATTAAAATGTTTCAGGAAAGGTTAAAAAAGCAACTGCCCAGAAGATCAAGTCCATGTGTACAGCAATCTCTCCTCTATCGTGCAACAGACATAGAAGGGCGTACCAGTCATACCATCTCAGCCCCAGAGAAGGCACTGACATTGCCCCCGTTTACAGATGAGGAAATGGAGGTAGCATACCAAGGATTCTCCATCAACAGTGGCTGGACCAAGTTTGATCCTTTCCTTTATAGCTCCTTTCTCTAGTTCATCAGTGAGCTGAGTTCAGAATCCCACGTGATGGCCTTTGCACAGCTTGGCTGAACGGTCTGTGCACCAAACTCCAGGAGGTAGCATTCATATGAACTCAGCTCAGATGATGCATAAAGGTGCTTCCTACCGAGGCTTTTGGCTTACAATAGGCCAGTCATACTGTGGGTTAAAGTGGAGAGATATTTCTACCCTAAGTTTTACCCCTCAGTAATTTCTAAAGGAAATTTAAGTGGCTTCTTGAGACTTAAGACAAATCAAAATCAACATCAACAGAAATTGAGTTAAAGAACATAAATGGATGAACAGAAAGGACACTCATTTATTTGAACTCTTATTTTCTTAGCCATCTATTATGGGACCTAATGTACTCTTCCCTAGGATGTCTTATTTTACAAATTAGTGGTTAATTGTGTGAAGACCTCTTGGGTAGAAGTTATGTTGTGCAGGCAATTCAACTGGCCTTGCCCTCAGGGGCATTTAGGGTCCTGACAATGTCCTATGTCACAACCTGTAACCTATGACATCACCTGGGCCGGATGCTTCAGGTATAACTGGTCTACCACTCCCACTCACTTGCTTTCTTTGCTCTCTCTCTTCTCTTGCACTCTCTCTCTCTGTTTCCCTCCTGCCCTGCCATGTCTCCATCTCTTCACCTCCTTCCAATAAATCTCTTTCATATTACATCTGTTGTATATGGCATTTTAAAATAAATCCTAACAGTAGACCCATGTCTTGGTGTGTGGTATGGGTGTTGGTGTGTCAGCCTCTTGGTGGATAGTGTATCTCAGGCTCCAAGTGAGAACTTTCCTACAATGAATGATAATGAAGCTGATATCTCTATAATGACAGTGCACACTAAGGACCAACACCATTCTGAGGAAGAAACAGAAATTTGAGGTCCAAACTTTCACCTGGCTTCAATACATACCACCTTGTTTTCCAGGCTTCGTTTATATGACATTGATTGTCTTATTCTTCAAAGATATTATAGCTCCTTAAAACTCCTTAGATGCTGTGGCCAGCCAAAGCATGATCATCAGGTATGGAACTTTCTTATCACCTTGGATGAAGAATTCTTGTAATGATTCTTGGTTCCTGACACCATCTGGTAAGGTGTTTGTGTCCAGGGACCGTGTGACCTGATTGGATACAGAGCCTTGGAGATTGACATAAGACCATCTGGTGACAGATTCAAGTGAAGCTTTGTGACTTCAGTTATAGGCCAGGCAGGTGATGCTCCATCGTAAGGACTCGAGAGACATATTCAGAGTTTTCCTCACATGCAACATCCTTTCTTGGCTGTGTAGTGATATGGTGAGAGAGAGGGTCATTAAGAACACCCTGAGAGAAACACATGTGAAAATGCTTAGGAACTCATCTTTGAAGCAGGGTCTAATTCCAGTGCAACAAGCTTCCTACCCTGGCATAAACAGAGCAAGTCCCACTGAGGAATAGGAGCTCATGATGAGAGAATGCCGTATCCCAGGCACACTGACATGGTTCTTACTGATCACAAGGGCTTTCCGATGTCACTGATGAGTGGGAGGAGGATGACACAGTCACTGCTCATGAAGAATAAGGCCCCTCGCATCTGTGCATAGATCAGCTGATGGATTTCAGGTTCAGTTTGCAGTCTAAGCAGCTGGGTCTCTTCCCTGCCACATGCTAAGGCAATGGCTGAAGGCACTTATCTTCCATTTGTGTGCCAGCCTTTGAGAGCCACATGTGGCATGACCTCTGCCTCTCTAGCAGTCCTGCCTACCCAGCTGTTACCACTCAGTCAGGAGCCAGAACCTTCTGTGGGCTATTGCACAGATAATGTGGCTCATCTTCATTTCCATTACACTGATAACAAGAGTGCCTTTTTCTTTGCTGTTCCACCAGTCCTGTTTTGAGTAGGCACTTCCAGCAAATTAGGTGAAAGATGAAGAGTACAGTCAAATAAAATACATGAAAGAAAGAATGAACAAAACTCCCCAGAAACCCAGAGACTGAAAATATCTCATAGCTACTCAGAATTCTCTTCTCTCTTCATCAGTAAATAAGAGAGGGCAACATGAAAGCTTTGTAATTTCACTAAAAGGTTTCTATAAAGTGTCAGATCTGGGGGTTGGGGGAGAATATATGTACTCAAAGCCATCTACCTTTGGCTACAGTTTCTCCTCTCTTACTCTTATTTCTAAAGATGACTTTGTATGACAGCCCTTTTCTCCTAAAGCCACATATTGAAATTGGAAAGCCCCAGGAAAAGCCAACTGCATTTCTGATATTGTCATTTTCCCTCCCAATCGATTAGCCTCTTGCTGCTGATGGAAAATGAGAAAGGAAATGAAACAAACATTCAAGTCAAGTTTTGTTCTCCTGGGAGGACAGGTTTCACCGCTCCAAGCCAGGAGCTTCTGTAGGTCCACTTCCTTAGGACATATGTGAATCAGGTGCTGAGGGGAGGCAAGAGCTATTAACTCAGAGTGATGCTGATAAATCTGGCGGTGCTGATGCTGCCAGTTAAAAGTGCAGACGAGAAATCTCCCACCTCCTCGTTTCCCAGGTGTCTTGTCATGTAGCTCCTCTAGGATACACATTCTTATACCTCTACCTCTGGAACCTGAAATCACAAGAATGTGCCACAGAAACCAACAGAAATAAATACTTTGATGGGGATTAATAATGTTGAATTGAGAGCTACAAATGAAATGCAGAGCAATATCCAGTCACAACTCTATTCTGCCTCTTAAAAGTTAAAAGTCTTTTCCACAAAGAAAGATTTTCCCCTCCTGAAAAGACAAGATCCAGGACATTAGACAGATCACAACTGAACAACTGAGGTTTCATAGGATATCTTAGGAAACTTAGGATATCTTAGGAAACTACCTAATGAGGTAATTCAGTTTGTTTGTTTGTTTTTAATTCCTACATTAGCAAAGAAATACCAGAAACAGAGTAATACTGGCTTTGCATTGTGACCTGCCATTCATGCCTATCTAGCAAGCTCAAACAAGTATATGCTACACTAGATGGTAGAATTCTGGAAACCTAAAACAATAGGACAGAAATGTCTAACTCCCATAAAATATTTCATTCACTCATTCAACAACAATGTATTAAATGGCTACTATTTGCCAAGTACATAGAAGACAATTGAGGGTTGAGGATATATGTACACACACATACACAGACACAGATGCACACAAACACACACACACACACACACACACACACATCTCAGTTACAAGAGTGATTGCAGAATATATAAGAAAGCCTGGGTTTAATACCCAGCACTATATAAACTGATTATAATGTATATAATGTACATGCCTGGAATCCCAGCACGAAGAGGTGAGGACTGAATCACCAGAAGTTCGACGTCATCCTAAGCTGCATGAGGAGCTAGAAAGAACACAAGACCCCATCTCCTGTCCCAAAGGTAGGAGGTGAGACATGTTGAAAGAATACACGGCAGAGAATGGGGGATTCGAGGAGCTCTGGTTACAAAGGTGCTGGAAAAGTAGAGGCTAGAAGTGGGAGCTTTGGCCACTTTGGTATCTGATATAGAATGCTCTAAGGAGATGAAGGGTTAATATAAAGGCTGAAAGGTGGAAGCACACCTGCCTTTTACCTCAAACAGAGGGGAGATAGTCAGCTGCAGCAGAGGTGAACAGGGCAGAGGGGAGTTGATTGTGTCAGAGAACAAAAGGGGAAAGGTCCTAGATCATGGCCCATTGCAGGGAACTTGCCTTTTGTGCTCAGGGAGTTGGGAGCCATTAGGGTTTGAGTCCGCCATATAATAAATTAATTTTTCATTCATCCAGTGACAGGATCATTTTAGGTGATAATTGTGCAGGTCAACCATCCAGTTTCAGCAGCGATGCTGTCTTCACCGAATGCTCATATAGCTCTTGTTTTACTGTGTTGTGATTTCATTATTTTCATAAAAATTAAGTGCTGATGTTACTGCAGCTGGGATGAAGTTGGAAATCACTTAATAAGCCATTAATCCTGATAATGAATTAGAATCCCTAGGGTGCTTTCCCAGACTAATAATGTATCAAGAAGTTGTCATCTAGTGACCTTGGAAAGAGATCAAGACTACATTTTAGAAACCAGAGGCAAACAAAGAATACAGAAAAAGAAATAAACCTCTGACACCAGAATTGACCAAATTTGCATTACACACTCTTGACTTCAGTTTAATTTGAAGTGTTTAATGGACTCACAGTCACTGTGCACATTTGTGAGGCACGGTGCGGTGTTCTTATGCATGCACACACAACTTGGCATTACTATAACTAGCACAGTGATAAAAGATTTTGGTTTTTGGCTCACGATATGAGGGGATGAAGTGTAACATGCCTAGACAGGCATGGCAACAGGTAGCTTCATAGCTGTGGAAGCATGCGGCTGGGATTCCTCATCTCTTCACATTTTGGTGAGCAGGACATAGAAATCGAGAGTGGAAGAGGGCTTGCCCTATTAACACTAAGCCTTTACCCCAGCGATGCACTTCCTCCAGCTAGACACCACCCACTAAAGGCTGCACAGCTTCCCCAGATAGAGCCACCAGCAGGGGAACAAGTATGTGAAAACATGAGGCTGCAGGGAACTTTTCACATTCAAACCTACGCTTTGCCAGATCTTCTATGTTCTTGAGGAAAATTGTGTTTAGGTCATTAAGCGTCCTCTGAGCCTTTAAGTTCATAGTCTCCTCTGAGTCTCAACCCAACAAAATAAAATAAGTCAGGTACTTCTAACATACAAGGACTCAGGCAAAGTATCTCCATTTCAAAATGGTGAGAAAGGAACACAGCAACGAAAGATGTAACCAAAGCAAGATTAAAAGCCTGGAAGACAAACACTAAAATTCCTAGTACATCCTAAAGTTCCTTAGTACATACAGGATTCATGGTGGTATCTGGGCCCCTGTAAACTTGGGTGGCCCCACTCCTTCCATTCTGTTACAGGCAGCAATGATGGCCTTTCTCTTGGACCATCTCTAGTTAGTACCTGAAGCTTGCCTCAGTGAAAACCTTGCATTTATGGCATCTACAATATTCTAGCCCTTCACTGTGACTTAAGTTTCACTTTCATGGTCACACATAGTATCCTCTTAGAATCTCTGTAGGGGGAATCCAGTACCTGATACATGTTTCCAGAATTCTGTGCCATTCTTGAGCCTTGGTATATTTTTGCATCCTGCATGCCTGAAAAACAAGGACTGTGAGGATGGTGCTACCAAATTCTGCTGACAGCATGAGATACATATTGAACCTAGTCCTCCTGAAGCATAGCTGCAATGGCCTCTAAATTTGCATAACTAAATCTGAGGAAACATTGTCCTAAACATCTCTGCTCCTGTAGATGTTCTGAATGATTTCTCTTTGGACTTTCTCCTTTCAAGTGAAAGTTTTTCAAATGGCTGTGTGTTGCTACTCCTCTTTCCATGGTGAACTTACTTTAAGGTCACCCTTCCTATTGTCCTGGGGTAAATTTCTCTTTTAGCTCAACATCTCTAACTATTTTCCATTTATGGCCATCTTGTATGAAACTTTCATTATGTCCATGCTCTTTCTTTGCTAAATTACACAATTTTCACATACTTAACGTTCTCCCCTCTTTCTCCCTCTTTTCTGACCTCTCTTCCTCCCCACTTTCCTCCTTCTTTGTAAATCCCATTTTTAATAAGTGAGTAGTAACCATGTCACAGCCTAGATATTGTGCTGCTTTAATAAAACTTGCTCTACTAATCAACTAAGTCTATCCCTTTGACCTTTGACTTCAGCATCACTCAAATTCTCAGGACACTGTTCAAAAGCAAGAAAAGCCTTATTCTTTGCCACAAATGACCATTAGTCCAATTCCTTATATCATTCTTGTTCTTTTCTAGAACCTTATTAACACAGCCCTCATTTTCTCCACTTTTCCTGGCATTTTGGCCCTCCAAACTCCCACCAGAATTGGGCTGTATATCCCTATTCTGGTCTGTAGCCCACAGTTCCAAACTCTTCTATACTTCCTCCATAAACTTGTTGAAAAGGTTTACAAACCATACAGTCCATTTACTCACAGAAATAGCAATGATTCCGCTTCCCAGTGCCACTTTTCTGTATTCGTTACTTTTTTTCTGTAATGGGATCAAGCATCTGTCAAGAAGCAGCTAAGGGGAGGGATGTTTATTTCAGCTTATGTTTTAATGAGATGCAGACCACTGTGGTGGAGAGTAAAGAGCTGTGCCTGGCTTCAGGTCAGCAGAAGCATGTTGCTAGGACTCCTTACCTCCTTACGTCTTGGTAGAAATGGAAGCAGAGAGACTCTGAGGCCAGCAGTAACACTAAGCCGTGACCCTTAGCAGAAACAACTAAAACATCTAAACCACATAGCCCACTCTCTGCAGTTAGCCCTGACCTCCTGAATGTTGCACAAATTCACCAGCTGAGGACCAAGAGTTCCAGCATGTGAGGCGGGGGGGGGGGGGTCAATTACCCTCAAACCCAACTGTAACTGTGCTATGGACTGTTAGAAGTCTTTCTCCCAACCAGCAGCACCTGCGCTTGCCAACCGTCCTTCCTCCATTTGCCTTTTGCCCGCATCCCAATCTTTGAAGAGCACTATTCTCTTCTCTGCCTCTGTGAAGCAACCTTTCTGGCTTCCACATGTGAGCATAACCATGCACTGTGTTTCTGTGTCTGTCTTATTCCACTTTACATAATGACCTCCTGGCCCATCTGTTTGGATTTCTTTTGTGTTTGAATATAATTTTATTTTGTATATGTACCATATTTCCTGAGTCCTTTCAGCCACCCTTATATTGGATGTTGAGATGTAAATGATTATAGTGTAGCCATTATAGAAAACCATCTGGAGTTAACTCAAAGAATTAGAGCTAGACATATCGTGTGATCCATCAACTCCAATACTGTGTAGCTCCAAAGGGGGGGGGGAATCACTGTATTGAACAGCTACCTGGACCCTATGCTTATTATAACACCGTTCATGATAGCTAGGGTATAGGATCAACCTATGTACATTAGATATTAAGCTCACTGAACTAAAACCAGATCATATATAAGTATAATAATATACTATACTTAATACACATACATATATGTACAGAATTAAAAAGCCTCTTCAAAAGAGATAATAAAGAAAGATATAATATAAAAAAGATATATTTTCTGTGTAAATGAGATCTTCATTTCAAATGTGCTAGATTATGTGAATTCTTCATATTTTATTTAACGCATAGTTGTTTTATAAGCAGAAGTTGAATTGTTACTGAGAATTTTTTTTTATGAGAAGAGCTTACATTTGCCCTGGAATGACCAAACCAAACCCTGCTCTTTTCTAAGAAATCCAGTGGGAGGCCTCTTATCTTCTTGGGAAGTTACCAATTAATTAGCCACATTAAAATAAGAATAAATTAAAAAGTAAATTGTGCAAAGTAATAGTTGACAATTTAGCTCCTTTGTGAGCTGGTGCATACTCATGATATGCACAGTGGCCTTTCTACACACAGAAATGATGCAGAGCCATCAAATCAGGATAATTAGCTTATTCATTACCTCAAACCCTGATCCTTTCTTGGTGTTGGGATCATCAGAAATCTTTGTATAAGCTATTTTAAAATATACAATGTTATTTTTATCTCTAGTCAGAACCAAACTGTGCTGTAGAACATTTGAACTTAATCCTACCTGACTGTCATTTCTATGTATCTTTTTACTTTCCTGTCTGTTATGATGAGGAGCAAAAGAGAACCTGCCTGTTTTCACTCAAATAAATGTAATTTATTTGTTTGGTCATTTTCAAAATGAGGCCTGTAACACTTAAAATTGTCATTACTGGTCATAATTATTATGCTACAACTTGGTCGTCTCTGACATTGTCACAGTGGTCTTAAACTTTTGATACCCCTTTACCTATGACAAACCCAGTTACATGCCTATTTGCGCAGCGAGAGCACTGCAAGCCTTGCATCTCTCTTAAAGGTAGAGGCTCTCATCTACCCTCCCCAGCCTCACTCTATTTGACTACTACACCTGACTCATTTCCTGGGACTGCTTAAAAATGTGATATAGATAGGTCATGATCAACCTTGATCCATGTTTTCTCAAGATAAAATATTCTCAGAATTTACACACCCCTTATCGATGCTGCATAGTAACTTATCGACTGAGCATAGTAACTCACATTTTTCTCTTGGAATTAGATGACATAGATGGCAGCAAAGAACACTCTGTGACACCAAAGACAAAATAGGGATTGAGTTTGAAGGCAGTGGGAGAGAACTCGCCGATGTGTAGGAAACCCTGGATTTGGTTCCCAGCACCACATGTAAAAAGACAAACAATACCGCAAGAAACTTGCATCTTCCTCCTTGGAAACTGCCTAGCCCACACTTTTTGATGTGATCACTGTCCTCATCACTTGGTAGCAAAAGTCATGCTAACATTAGGCTGGAGAAAAGTCCAGTCTTGAAAAGCTGAGTTGCCCAGATGGAACAAAGAATCTGTTATCGGCCTCCAAATTTCCACACTGTATAATTAGCAGCTGCTAAAATAATAGAAGTCAATTGAACAAAAATATGGTATGTATGGCAGTCATTTATTAACTACCTCATGTTTTCAAACACTGCTTTCACAGTAGATGCAATGCCTTCATGGGGCATTGCAGCTTGTGTCCCTGGAACAAGGACTGACAGTCTTCTTTAAAAACCTGGAAGGAAAACGTGGGTGGCTGCTGTTACTATGTCCAACAAGCAGATATGAGCATGTCTATTTCACATCTGCGTGATCAAGTGATGCATTTGTCAAAAGCAGCCTTTAAGTAGGTTGCCATTATCAGAGACGTCAGCAGCCCGTCTCCCAGGGAGACTGCGAAGCCCCACATTTATCTAAATTATCTCTGTAATATGACAGGGTGATTGCTCACTAATGGTCAGTAACAGTTTTCTTTGTCATTTTCCTAGTCATTACCTCCTCAGAATGAACTCCAGAATAAACTGCTTGCAGTCTGTGAGTAGAATATTAATTTCCTCTTTGCATTCATGACTGCTTTTCTCAACCTCTGAATGTGGCTGAAACATTTCTGACATTTTTATTTTGTAAAAACAAAAAGCAAAATACACCGTCTCTTCAAAAGCCTGTTGGACACAGCTCCTTTGCATGCAAACAGAATCTAAGCTTAGCATGTGACAAAACACACACACCATCTTCAGAAAAGGTTGGTGGAGGCTCTGACAAGTGAGCCAGTGTTTTCTGCTTATTGGGCTAGAGCTGGCTGTGTTCATTGTTCACGGCACTCTTCACAGAAAATACCTATTCACAGTAAAACCAAGCACCCCATCAGAAGCTTCAAAAAATCCTGCAGGAGTGTGAGTATCCAAACCCCCGGTCTTTCCCCCAAAGGGGGATAGTACAGATCTTTCTTCTCAATAAAAGCTATATCAGACGTCAAAAAATTAAATTCCCAAGCCGAAGGGAACAATAAGAAAGCAGATTTTTGTTTCCCAATAGAACTGAATGACTCCAAAATGAAGATTTTAAAATGTAAGAGTTGCAAGTTGTTTGTGTTGTGCAAAACTGCCACCTTCTATAGGAGGAAACGCAGCAATGCAGATGCCAGGGAGATAGATCTGTGTGTTCTTCCTAACCCAGAGAAATCTCAGCTACACACTTATTCTGGCCATTTATTTTCTCATTTAGAAATCATGAGTAATAAGGCCCTGGTTTGTCCCATTCTGCTTGGGACACGTATATGAGTGGTGGCTACGCAAGCACAAGGACCCGAGCTTAAATTCTTAGCACCCATGTAAAAAATCCACTGTGACCGAACCCCTGTAACTCTAGCACTGTGTGTACAGACAGTAAGATCGCTGTGACTCAGCAGCTGCCAGCCGGCTCCATGCTCAATGAGAGACTCAGTCTCAAGACAATAAGGTTTAGCATGGTAGAGAGGGATACCAGATTTTGTACTCCGACTTCCAAGGTGCATATCATGTATATATACACACACAAGTGTGTGCATGCACCAAACACACACATATGTAAATTGATTAATTAATTAAAAAGAAAGTTCCACCTAATTACAGACCAGAAAAGTATATGTCCCTACCATTCTTTTGTTACCCATTCATACCCTGTCTAGTCATTGTGATTAGTCACAGTCCTACTTCCAAGGGCACCTGTTTTATTTCCAGCTGAGCTGGACTGGCATCCTGTATGGCCCATGTACTCATTATATATTATTTGGAATATAAAACTCTTCATTTTCCTTCTCATGCTTTTGGTTTGGGCTAGTGTTGTGAAAACATTTCCTGGGGAGAGCTGTGCCCAGGCAGGACACCAACTATTGACCATAGATAGTTAGATAGATAGATGATAGATAGATAGATAGATAGATAGATAGATAGATAGATAGAAAGATAGATAGATAGATAGATAGATAGATAGATAGATAGATAGATAGATAGTTAGATCCATCCATCCAACCATCCTAGTTGAGCTTGGTGACTCTGTGAGTTTAACTAGGTTCACATGTAGTAGCATGGACAACTCAGGAGTGGCTGGACCACTAAAGAAGAAAATGGCTCTCACTCTTCCTCAGCAACCACTAAATGCCTGTAAATCTTCTGGAAGAAGCAGGGCCTCACAAGTCACTCCTTACTCCATGAGGGAAGGCAAATGGGCCCAATCTGCACAGGTCTCCCAAGAGTGCAAGAGGGCAAGTGCAGGTCATGCCTGGAGTACATGTACTCTTTGGACACATGTCAGCATTCTGTACAAGCAGTACATTTCGCAAACCTGATTTCTAGCATTATCCTAAGATCCATCTTCTTTATCACTTCCAAGCCAAACACATTGTCCTTTTGTGCCCTGTCACATATTCTGCCCCTAGGTGCCTGGTATCACACACACTAGATTGTCTACTGCCCTGGCCTGAATGTAGTCTCTCAACTTCTGAACTGATATCTCCAGTTCAAGCTTCAATTCCAGGCTATTTTCTATGCTGCTTTCACTTTATTTTTATTTTAAAAATAAGTTAAAACAAAAATCACATTGTCTTCCAGCTTAAAATGTGTAATTGTCCCCCAGATTCTCCAAATTGCTTCTCTTGACTTTTGAACTTCACCCTCCTCTCTGAACTTTTCTTTGAAACCCCGCACCCTCATGTCATTTGTAGTGCTCACATATCACAGTGTTTACCTCAGACTGTCACCTCAGTTAGGACTATCCAACACTCTTTCATTCACATACATCTTTTGCTTTGCTTTTATTTTTATGTTATAATTCCTGCAGTGCTAGGTACTAAACTCGGGGCCTGTACATACCAAGAGTGAACTCTAATACTGAGCTATGTCCTCAGCTCTCTATTTTTTTTCAAATATTAACTTTTAAGATGATAATCTTGCTCAATTCTTTTTTATGCGTTAAGTTAGACAACTTCACCATCATTTTTTCTGTTGCATGTTTCTCTTCTCTGCACTCTTCTCATTCAATTCTTGTGTTTCGTTCAGGGCCTCCACAGAAATTGGTCATTGTTGGTTTAAAATCTAAAAGCTTGAATGTGAAAAATGAAGTCTCAAGAATTATGACTTAAATCTGACTCAAAGTTTTCTTTAGAATTGCCGATGCCAAGCAAAGCTGCTTCATCCATCCACTAATGCATCCATTTATTCCACAAAATACAGCTGGGACCACTCTCAGCAGTATGACTGTTGGTTTTGAAGATAAAGCAGTAAGTGCCAGGTACAGTAAGGCTACCAGAATCTGAAGCCAGTGGTCCCACTTGGCTGTCGCTGCTACCCTTGCCAGCACAGCTCCCCGTTTGTTCTGCCATGATTCAGTTTACCTCAATTTTAAGTCACATAGGACCATACACAAGGTAGCCAAAGCTTAAAAGGGAGGCTGGGAAATCAGAATCTTGCTAAAATGCTCAAGTCCTATCCAGAAAGGCAAAGAGGCTGGACATCAGAAGGAGAAAAGAGAGAACAAGTCAGGAGCCTGACACAGAGGACCTCTGAAAAGCTTTGCCCTACAGACTGTCAATGTAGATGCTGAGACTTATGGGCAACCTTTGGGCAGAGTGCAGGGAATCTTAGGAAAGAAGTGGGAAACAGTAAGATCTGGAGAGGACAGGAACTCCACAAGGAGAGCAATAGAACAAAAAAAAATCTGAGCACAGGGGTCTTTCCTGAGACTGATATTCCAACCAAGGACTATGCATGGAGATAACCTAAGACCCCTGCACAGATGTAGCCCATGGCAGTTCAGTATCCAAGTGGGTTCCATTGTAATAGGAACAGGAACTGTCTCTGACATGAACTGATTGGCCTGCTCTTTAATTACCTCCCCCTGAGGGGGAAGCAGCATTACCAGGCCACAGAAGAAGACAACGCAGCCACTCTTGATGAGACCTAATTGACTAGGATCAGAAGGAAGGAAAAGAAGTCTTCCCCTATCAGTGGACTTGGGGAGGAGCATGCATGCAGAGGGTGGAGGAAGGGAGGGATTGGGACAAGAGGATGGAGAGAACCACAGGGGGGATACAAAAGTGAATAAAGTGTAATTAATAAAGAAAAATAAATAAAAAAAGAAAATTGAACATTTCATTTACATTTTCAAATTTTGTGGCATAGATGCTTTTGAAGTAAGACCTAATGATTATTTGGATTTCCTCAGTGTCTGTTGTTATGACCCACTTTTCATTTCTGATTTTGTTGATTTGGATAGTGTCTTTCTGTCTTTTAGTTAGTTTGGCAAAGGGTTTGTCTATCTTGTTGACTTTCTCAAAGAACCAGCTCTGGGTTTCTTTGATTCTTTGAATTGTTTTATTTGTTTCTAATTTATTGATTTCAGCCCTGAGTTTGACTATTTCAAGCCCTCTACTCCTCTTGGGAGTTTCTGTCTCTTTTTTTTTCCTAGGGCTTTCAAGTGAGCTATTAGCTCTGTACCCCATTTTTTAATTGGATTACTTGATTTGTTGCTGTTTAACTTTCTGAGTTCTTTATGTATATTTTGGATACTTTGGGCAGAGTGCAGAGAATCTCATGAAAGAAAGGCATCATAGAAAGACCTGGAAGGGTCTGGACAGCCACAAGGAGAATGACAGAACCAAAATATCTGGGTCAAGGGGCCTTTTATGAGACTGATACTTGAACCTAGGACCATTCATGGAGATAACCTTGAACCTCTAGACAGAGGTTGTCCGTGGCAGCTCAGTCTCCAATTGGAATTCCCTAGTAAGGGGAGCAGGGGTTTCTCAGACATGAATTCAGTGGCTGGCTCTTTGATCACCTCCCTGAGAGCGGGGGAAGCCTTACCAGATCACAGAGGAAGACTTTGAAAGACAGTCCTGATGAGACCTGATATGCTAGGGTCAGATGAAAAAGGAAGAGGTCCTCCTCAGTCAGTGGACAGGGGAAGGGGCATGGGAGAAGATGAGGTAGGAAGGGCAGGATTGGGAGGGGATGAGGTAGTGACCTACAGCTGGGATACATAATGAATAAACTGTAATAAATAAAAAATTGTATTAAAATGACAGTGATGGTTGGAGGCATGTTTGATGTGAGACAAAACAGTGCCATGGTCTACACATGTCTTAGAGTGACAGCCAATCATGTTTTATGCTAGTGTTTTATAACAGTAGAATAATTCGTATTTGGGGTTTTAAGACTGTAAATTTATTCTATTGTGAATGTATTTCCTTTGCTTTAAATTGATTTTAAAACCATGATTTTAATGGATGTTTATGTCCCCTCATAAGGGCAAGCTATCATTATTTAGCAATTCCTCTCTGATTGAAGAGTTAAAATATTTTCCATTTTCACATTTTATAAAATGCTACCAGTCATCAGACCATCTTATAAATCATGTTTGTGTGACTTTCTAATTGTTTTCATAAAATAAACTCCAAGAAATACAAAAGAAGAGGAAAAGAAAAGAAAACTATCTGGAAATTTAGTGCTTATATGTCAATGTTGCTATATACTTCGAGTGTTAAAAGTGTAGGGAGATGTATCAGAGGACGAAACTGTAGGGTTGTATAATACTGTGGCTATACGAGATGTTCTCTTTTACTAACTGGATGTAAGAGACAGACACTAGGCTTGGGGAATACATACTTCACTTCAGAAGAGTATAGAAAATTCTATGTTTTGCAAATATTTTAGACAACTTGTATGAAGAAAATTCACAATGAGCCATTTGAACCAAATGGTACAAAGTCATTTGGTTGATTAAGTTAACTTCAACCAATACTTTGTTGTATATAGAATTTTCAATCATTCAAAAAGGTTTTTTTAATTAAGTTAACAAAAATGCTAAAGTTCACATCAGTAGATGGTTATTTCCTTTTATATTAATATAATTGAATAGTAGAACATACATGTAATATGTATGACAGGCAAACATGAGGCTCTATTCTATGCTAAGTGAGTGCAATTATTTTGTCATATTTTCAAAAGGTCCTCATCTAGAGAAATAAAGTACTACACTCACATTCTAGTGAGCTCACAGGTTGTCCCAGAGATTGTCCTTGGGAGCCTTATTGTATCTATGTTTTATAATCTTTGTATATATGACAAAGACATAAAGAAAAACACAAAGCTTTTGCTGTTGAACAAGTGGCACTGTTTGAATTAAGTGATTAAAAGTGACACTGCATTCCAACAACTTTCTGTAGCCTGGCTTTTCTTTAATTCATTTCCAGGTTTATTATCCTGGCCTTCTGGTAACCATGGCTTCTCAGCCTTTCTGTCTATTGCTCTTCAATGTCATAGTTCAATGTTCTAGCCAAGAGCAGTCTAACCCAGCATTGATGACTGCATTTCAGGATACTTATGTCTATGAATGGCACTGCCACCAATGGGAGAGGAGTGGCTTTATCTTGACTAAGTGTATATGCAGGGATCTCCAAAAATTGCCATCTTATAACAAATCATATTGGTTCTTTTTGCAAACATATACCCTATAGTTTTTTTTTTCTTTTTATTTTAATCACTTGTAACCCAGCCATAGAACTCTCCCTCTCTTCCTCCCAACAGCACCCTCCCTCTCTCATCTCCTCCGTGCCCCTTTCCAAGTTCACTGATAGGGGAAGTCCTCCTCCCCTTCCATCTGACCCTAGCTTATTAGGTATATTCAGGACTGGGTACAATGTCCTTATCTGTGGGCTAGCAAGGCTGCTCCTGCCCTGGGGGGACGGGGGAGGTGAAGCTCAATGAGCCAGACATTGAGTTCATGTCAGAAATGATCATTGTTCCCCTCACTAGGGCACCCACTTAGATACCGAGCTACCATGGGCTACATCCGAGCAGGGGTTTTAGGTTATATCTATGCATGGTCCTTGGTTGGAGAAACAGGCTCATAGAAGACTGCTGTGCCCTGATATATACATGGTCCTTGTAGGTCTCCTGTCCCCTCTAGGTCACAATAACTATCCCTTCTTTCATATGATTCCCTGCACTCTGCGAAGGTTTGGTTATGAGTCTCAGCATCTGCTTTGAGACACTGCTAGGTAGAGTCTTTCAGATGCCCTCTGCGGTAGGCTCCTGTCCTGTTACTTGTTTTCTCCTCTTTCCAATTTCGATCCCCCTTGTCTTTCTAAGTGAGGATTGATTATCTTACTCCGGGTCCTCTTTCTTGTTTATCTTCTTTAGGTGTACAGATTTTGGTATGTTTATCCTATTTGGCATGTCTATTATCCACATATAAGTGAGTATATGCCCTGTGTGTCTTTCTGCTTCTGGGATACCTCATTCAGGATGATCTTTTCTAGATCCCACCATTTGCCTGCAAATTTCATGATTTCCCCTTTTGTTTTTTTAAATTGCTGAGTAGTATTCCATTTGTGTAAAAGTACCACAATTTCTATATCCATTCCTCCATTGATGGACATCTGGGTTGTATTCAGGTTCTAGCTATTACTATAAAACTGCTACAAACATGGTTGAGCAAATGTCCTTGTTCTGTACTTGAGTCACTTTTGGATATATGCCTAGGAGTGGTATAGCTGGATCTTAAGGAAGCAGTATACCTGATTGTCTGAGAAAGCGCCAGATTTATATCCAAAGTGGTTGTACAAGTTTATATTCCCACCAGCAATGGAGGAGGGTTCTCCTTTCTCCACAACCTCTCCAGCATGTGTTATCACTTGAATTTTATATCTTAGCCATTCTGATGGGTGTAAGGTGAAATCTCAAGGTCGTTTTAATTTTCATCTCTCTGATGACTAAGGATGTTGAGCATCTCTTTAAGTGTTTCTCTGACATTCTATATTCTTCTACAGAGAATTCTCTGTTTAGCTCCATAACCCATTTTTTAATTGGATTGCTTGAATTATTGCCTTTTAATTTCTTTAGTTCTTTATATATTCCAGATATCAGTCCTCTGTCAGATATAGGGTTGGTGAAGATCCTTTTCCAATCTGTAGGCTGTTGTTTTGTTCTGACAACAGTGTCCTTTGCTTTACAGAAGCTTTTCAGTTTCATTAGGTCTCATTTATTGATTGTTGCTCTTAGAGCCTGTGCTGATGGTGTTCAGTTCAGGAAATTGTCTCCTGTGCCAATGAGTTCTAGGCTCTTCTAACCGATTTAGTGCATCTGGATTTATATTGAGGTTTTTGAACCACTTGGACTTTAGTTTTGTGCAGGATGATAAATATGGATCTATTTTCATTTTTCTGCATGTAGACATCCAGTTAGACCAGCACCATTTGTTGAAGATGCTGTCTTTTTTCCATTGAATGGTTTTGGCTTCTTTGTCGAAAATCAAGTATGCGTAGGTGTGTGAGTTTATTTCTGGGTCTTCTATTTGGTTCCATTGATCGACCTTTCTGTTTCTATGCCAACACCATGCAGTTTTTATTACTATTTCTCCATAGTACAGCTTGAGATCAGGAATGGAGATACCTCCAGATGATCTGTTGTTGTACAGTATCATTTTGGAGATTCTGGAATTTTTGTTTTCTCCATAAAATTGAGAATTGTTCTTTCAAGGTCTGTAAAGAATTGTGTTGGTATTTTGATGGGAATTGCATTGAATCTGTAGATTGCTTTTGGTAAGACAGCCATTTTCACTATGTTAATCCTACCTGATCCATGAGCATGGGAGATCTTTCCATCTTCTCATGTCTTCTTTGATTTCTTACTTCAGAGACTTGAAGTTTTTTCAAATAGGTCTTTCACCTGTTTGGTTAGCGTCACCCCCAGGTACTTTATGTTATTTGTGGCTATTGTGAAGGGTGTTGTTTCCCTAATTTCTTTCTCAGCCCCTTTGTCTTTGGTATACAACAGGGCTACTAAGTTTTTGGAATTAATTATGTATCCGGCCACTTTGCTGAAGGTGTTTATCAGCTGTAAGAGTTCCCTGGTAGAATTTTTGAGATCACTCAGGTATACTATCATATCATCTGTGAATAGTGAAACTTTGACTTCTTCCTTTCTGATTTATATTCTCTTGATCTCCCTTACTTGTCTTATTGCTCTAGCTAGGACTTCAAGTACTGTGTTGAAGAGATATGTGGAGAGTGCACAGCCTTGCCTTGTCCTGATTTCAGTGGGATTGATTTAAGTTTCTCTCCATTCAGTTTGATATTGGCTATAGGCTTGCTGTATATTACCTTTACTATGTTTAGGTAGGTGCCTTGTATCCCTTATCTCTCCAGGACTATAAACATGAATGGGTGCTGGATTTTGTCAAATGCTTTTTCGGCATCTAAGGAGATTACCATGTGGTTTTCCTCATTCAGTTTGTTTATATGGTGGATAACATTGATGGATTTCCGTATATTGAACCACACTTGCTTGCCTGGGATGAAGCCTACTTGGTCATGGTGGATGATACATTTTATGTGCTCTTGGATTCAGTTTGCAAGTGTTTTATTGAATATTTTTGCATCAATGTTCATAAGAGAGATAGGTCTGAAGTTCCCTTTTTTTGTTGGGTCTTTGTGTGGTTTATGTATCAAGGTGATTGTGGCTTCATAGAATGAGTTTGATAATGTTCCTTCTGTTTCTATTTTGTGGAATAATTTGAAGAGAATTGGAGTTAGCACTTCTTTGAAAGTCTGGTAGAATTCTGTGCTGAAACCATCTAGCCAAAGGCTTTTTTTTTGGAAGGGAGGCTGTTGATGACTGTTTCAATTTCCTTGGGAGATATAGGGCTGTTCAATCTTTCTACTTGATCTTGACTTAATTTTGGTAGATGGAATATATCAAGGAAATTGTCCATTTCTTTTAGATTTTTTGAATTTTGTGGCATATAGCCTTTTGTAATACTACCTAATGATTGTTTGGATTTCCTCAGTGTCTGTAGTTATGTCCCCCTCTTCATTTCTGATTTTGCTGATTTGCATAGTTTCTCTATGCCTTTTAGTTAGTTTGGCTAAGGGTTTGTCTATCTTGTTGATTTTCTCAAAGAACCAGCTCTGAGTTTCTTTGATTCTTTGAATAGTTTTATTTGTTTCTGATTGATTGATTTCAGCTCTGAGTTTGATTATTTCCAGCCATCTGCTCCTCTTGGGTATCTCTGCTTCTTTGTTTTTTGTAGGGCTTTCGGTTGGGCCATTAAGTTGCTTGTATGAGATGTCACAAATTTCATCTTGAAGGCACTTAGTGCTATAAATTTTCCTCTGAGAACTGCTTTCCTTGTGTCCCATTTATTTGGGTATATTGTACCTTCATTTTCATTGAATTCTAGGAAATCTTTAATTTCTTTTTTTATTTCTTCCTTAAGCCAGCTATCAGTGAGCAGGAAGTTGTTCAGTTTCCATGTGCTTGTAGGCTTTTTCTAATTCCATTGTTGTTGATGTCCAGCTTTAGTCCATGGTGGTCAGATAGAATACAGGGGATTATTTAAATCCTCTTGTATCTGTTGAGACTTGCTTTGTGACCAACAATATGGTCTGTTTTGGAGAAGGTTCCATCAGGTACTGAAAAGAATGTATACTCTTTTGAGTTTGGGTGAAAAGTTCTGTACACATCTATTATGTCCATTTGAATTAGGACTTTTTAAGTGCCTTTATTTCCCTATTTGGCTTCTGTATATATGATCTGTCCCTTGGTGATAGTGGGGTGTTGAAGTCTCCCACTCTTAAGGTGTTAGGATTGATGTGTGATTTAAGCTTTAATAATGTTTCTTTTATGAATGTAGGCTCTCTTGTATTTGGGGCATAGATGTTCAGAATTGTGATGTCCTGTTGGTGGATTTTTCCTTTGATGAGAATGAAGAGCCCCTCTTCATCTTTTTTGATTAATTTTGTTTGAAAATCTATTTTATTAGATATTAGGATAGCTACTCCAGCTTGTTTTGTGGGTCTGTTTTCTTGAAAAACATTTTTCTAGCCCTTTACTCTGAGGTAGTGTTTGTCTTTGTTGTAGAGGTGTGTTTCTTGTATGTAGCAAAATGCTGGATCCTGTTTCTGCACCCATTCTGTTAGTCTGTGTCTTTTTATTGGAGTGTTGAGTCCATTGATGTTGATAGATAATAGTGACCATTGAACATTATTTCCTATTATTTCCTATTATTCTTTTTATTTTTCTTGGGAAATTGTCTGTATCCTAGTTTTTCTTGGGTGTAGTTGTTTTCATTGGATTGGAATTTTCCTTCTGGCATGTTCTGTAGGGCTGATTTACTGTTCAGATATTGCTTAAATTTAATTTTGTCATGAAATATTTTGTTTTCTCCATCTATGGTGATTGAAAGCTTTGCAGGATATAGTTGTCTGTTGGTATCTGTGATCCCTTAAAGCCTGCATGATGTCTACCCAAGCCCTTCTGGCTTTCATAGTTTCTGATAAGTCTGGTATGATTCTGATAGGTCTACCTTCATATGTTACTTGGTCTTTTTCCCTTGCTGCTTTTAATATCTTTTCTTTGTTCTGTAGATTAAGCGTTTTGACTATAATGTGGCATGAGGAGTTTCTTTTCTTGTCTAGTGTATTTGGTGTTCTGTAGTCCTCCTGTATGTTTATGGACATCTCTTTCTTTAGGGTGGGAAAATTTTCTTCTATTATTTTCTTGAAAATACTTTCTGGATCTTGGAGCCTGGAATCTTCTTTTTCATTAATTCCTATTATTGTTAGATTTTGCCTTTTCATGGCGTCCTTGATTTCTTGGATGTTTTGTGTTTGGGACTTTTCCGATTTTACTTTTTCTTTGAGAGAAGTATCAATTTCTGCGAGTATATCTTCAGCTCCAGAGATTCTCTCTTCTATCTCTTGTATTCTATTGGTGATGCTTACCTTTGTGGCTCCTGATCTTTTCTTTAAGTTCTTCAGCTCCAGGGTTTTCTCGATTTGTGTTTTCTTTATTGATTCTAATTCTGTTTTCATGCCTTGTACTATTTCCTTCATCTCTTTGAATGTGGATTCCTGTCTCTCTATGATGGTCTCTATTTTTTTGTTCATTTCCTCTCTATATGCCATTAATTGTATCTCTACTTGTGACTCTGTTTATTTGGCTGTATTTGCCTGTGTTTCTTTGAGAACTCTGTTTTTTCCCTCTTTCTTTGCCTCCACTTGAGTGGACTATTCTTTGATAGATTTGTTCATTTCCTCTTTAACTGTCTGGATTTGAATGGCTATTTTTCTGAGAGATTTATTTGTTTTCTCCTTATGTGCCTCAAATAACTGGATAAGCATAGCTTTAAAGTCATTTTCTTGTGTTTCCGATGAGTTGGAGTATCCATTAATTTGGGGGGTTGCTAGTAAAGCCATGATATCTTAATTTATGTTGGATGGTTCTTCGCTGACCCCTGGCCATTTGGTTATCCATAGCATTCACTGTTCCTGGATTCTACAGGTCAGACTGGTCTTTCTCTGGTGTCTGGAGAATTCTTCAGGAAAATGAGAAAGATTCAGTGGTTTCAGTGTATGTGATGGTGTTCCAGCTGTACCTGTGGGAGGAAAGTCTGCAGGCACAGAAGGACAAAAGCGTCGTAGCATGTGAGCAAGCATGTGTGTGGAGGTGTGCCCTGAGGGACAGGGTGCTAGAGAATGTATAGGCCCTCAGTGTGAGAGAGAGGTGCCTTTCAGGCACTGAAGGGGTCCTTGGTGCTTAAGATCTCGCATGCACTGTTGATAATTGGGGGTATGGATTCCCTGAGTACATCTGTGGCTTACAGGCTATTGGTATTCTTCTCTAACTGAGTTCCGGGAGTTATTTCTAAACTCCACTGTTAGATCCACAGAGCAGGGCCTTCAATGTTCCACAAGGCCCTCTTTTTCCCACAGTGGATGTGTGGGTGGGAGGGGTCTGATGTCTGGCTGCTAGCTTAGAAGCACCCTGAATCAGGGGTTCTGTAGGCACTGGAGGGCGCACTCACTCTCTAGTAGGTCAAACTGAAAGGCACAGGGGTTCCTCCTGTTCTCTAGTGGCTGGTTTGGACCTGCTGAGTCAAATATGACAGGTTGAGCTCAGTCAGCTCCGTGGTGCTACAGCCGTTGAGCTAGGGAGTCCAGCTGCAGGTACAAAACTGGAGTGTCCAGGAGCTTGTTGTTAGGTCCCGGGGAGCCACTAAAGTGGTCCACAAACCTAGGTGGCCTGGTGCCTGTTGTACCTGGGTTGTTTTGCAGGTCTGCTGGACTTTGGTGGCTGTTCAGCTGGCTATCTGCCACTGAGGGGTTGGATGTCCGTACTGTCACTGGCTGGTAGCCCCTGTGGAGTCAGTACTGCTGCTCGGAGATGTGGGACCCAGAAAGGACTGGATCTGGAATCTGTGGCATGCACTTTTTGGGTGTGTGCTCTGAGGGCGGGAGTTACGCAGATGAGATCTCCGGAGGGGTGGGCGCTCTGCTGGGCGGGATCTCAGACCGTAGGGGGGCACTCAGTGGGGTGGGAGCGAGCTCCTGCAGCTCGGGCACTCCCGCGGGTCAGGAGCTCTAGAGTGGCGGGCACTCAGTGGGGCAGGAGCTCGGTGAGAGGGTGCTCAGCGGGGAAGGGGGGCTGCTCCTACGTGTGCTCCTTGTGATGGAGTTCAGCTGGTGGGAATAGCTGCCCACTATGGCTGAGGAGCTAGAGGCTCTGCCTCTGCTGTCTTGGTCCCCAGGCAGTGAGCGCTGCACTCAACTCACTGGAACTGTGTATAGGCTCCTCGAGGAGGAGGGAGGGAGGCTCGAACAAGGGAAGTGTCCAGAGAAGTCTGTGCCTGATCTGACTCTATAAGTGTTCTCCCCTTCTGTGGTGTCCTCTCTTTCAGAAAGCCAAAACGTCTAAATTCTGGCTTCGATTGCCCCTCCACTCACCAATTTCGGAGATTCAGATCCTCTGCCTCTCAAAGTCAGTGATTGCTGATGGCTGCCATCTTGGATTCTACCCTATAGTTTTAATTAATGTTCCTGGGGTTTGCTGGTGGTTGTATGTGCTGGTTATTCTGAGTTTCCTTTGATTGAATTGCTTTTAAAGTGGTGTGTGTGTGTGTGTGTGTGTGTGTGTGTGTGTAGAAGGGTTTTTATGCATAAGTACAGTCTCCCTTCTGGGCAAAACTGTTTTTCATAGGCAAATTGAAAGCCTTCACATGAACTAGAATATCATCTTTTACCTTCAAAGTGTGTGGCTTATAGCTTCTTCAGTTCACTTCCTGTCTTTTAAGCTTTCTTCAGGTGCCATCTGTATCCTATAAGTTTTCAACTGTTTGTGTTTATGAAACTCTTGGTTTATGGTATTGCTTACATTTGTTTTAAAAAATGAATTCTTCTCTATTACTAAATTATCTTACACTACAAAAAGTTTCCAGCCTTTTCTGATGTTGAGCTAGCACTTAGCTGAACTGGGTAGGTCACTGAGACTATCCCTCACTTACCTCAGTTTCCTTATTTGTGAAAAGTGGATAGTGAAATCAACTACCTGCAAAAATCAGAGTAAAAAAAAAATGATCCATTTAATGTATCAGGCACCCAGGACTGTTCCAGAACACAGTGAGATCACACAAGAGTTGTCTATTAGTACCAATAAGAGAGTATCAGTAGGAGATGCAATACTATCATAATAATTATCCATGGGTAGTTAAAACTTACTAAAGTCTGTGTCATGCTTAAAAGGAGTAGGGAAATATCAAATAATTATAGATTGTTAGAAATCTTTATACTGGAATTGCTCTAAAATCTATACATTAAAAAGGTAGCTATATGTTTTTAAATGCAGTAATAAATATAAATTTAAGAATAGTATTTTGAAACATATTGTGAGCTTAAATAAAAACTAAATAGAGGCTAGAAACATACACTCGATAAGTACTGTGTAGTTTTAAAGCATAGAGTGGTAAAAGGAGGATGAGGAAAGAGGTAACTTAAGGGAACATGCCTAGAAATTGATTTGCCAGGTAAAGTATAATAAAGTCAAAATGTATTGATAAGGACAAAGACAGATTCAACATGAAAACAAGAGAAAGTCTATTATGAAGGAGTACTTATGTATTTGAACTTGAATATCCCACTAAATTTAAAATTCACGAAATAAGTTCTAACATTACTAGAGAGTTTGAAAGGCAAAATAATGAACTTACCTCATTCCATCTCTCACAAGGAGACATGACGATCTCTTTGCACTTTCCGTTAAAAAAAAAAAAAAAAAAAAAAGACCAAAGGGTTTTGAGTCCAAAAGTGATTTCACAAGACAAACTACACATATATTCATAGTTTAGGAAATCTCAGATTTAAGGTTCAGATTTTTTTCTTTCATTTTGTTTACATGGTAGATAACATTGATGGATTTCTGTATATTGAACCACCCCTAAATGCCTGGAATGAAGCCTTCTTGGTCATAGTGGACAATATCTGTGATGTGTTGTTGGATTCAGTTTGTGAGTATTTAATTGAGTATTTTTGCATCAATGTTCATAAGGGAAATTGGTCTGAAATTCTCCTTTTTTGTTGGGTCTTTGTGTGGTTTAGGTATCAAGGTGACTGTGGCTTCATAGAATGAGTTTGGCAATGTTCCTTCTGTTTCTGTTTTGTGGAATAGTTTATCGAGTATTGGTGTCAGCTCTTCTTTGAAAGTCTGCTAGAATTCTGCTGTGAAACCATTTGGCCCTGGGCTTTTTTTTTTTTTTTTTTTTTTTGGATGGGAGACTTTTGATAGGGCTTCAATGAGGATATATAATGAATAAATTGTAAAAAAATTTTTAAAAATAGAAAAAATATATTTACTTAAAAAATAAAATAAAAATTAAATCTGGCTTGGGATATAGCTGAGAAGCAGAGCACTTGCTGAGCCTGTGGGGGCCGTAGGTACAATCTCAGCACTTCAGGCAGAAGCCTTCACATGCCATAAAAACGTGCTCCTTAGCCTCTTTAGCAGGAGCATACTCTCTAAGCCCCTTTGCATTTGATCTTGCACAGATCTAACACCTGTCCCACTGGGTACCATGTCTTCATCCTTACTTGGTGCTGATAAGGTGGGGAGCTGCCCTCTGTACTGTCCCTGCCTGCTGTAATGTGCATTAGCAGAAATCGATTTCTCAGAGGTAACACAGAGGAATGGTTTTGAGTGGCGCTGGTAGGCCAGGTCAATGGGGCCTTTCTACACAAAGGAGCTTGCAGACCTCACAGCCCAGTCTTTCTCCTGTGAGCACTAAATGAAATTTCAGCTAGTCTGAACCCCTCTGCTCATTGAGTAGATATTCTGGCAAATTATATTTCAGTTGACAATCTGAAGAAAGTGGCAGTTGGAGACTTACTGACACATTCTGTTCCTTTAGAAGAAAGACATCAAATTCAATTAAAGATTCAAGGGAGACTCCTTTGACCTTTTAGGGTTAAGGTGCAAGTACATTGTACTTTCTGTATTTTACATGTCATTTCTACAGGGCACAATTTACAGGGCACCCAAAACTCTTTGAAATGGTACACTGTTACAAGAAAACAACCATTTTTGCTAAATTTTATGATTCATGGTTTTGTTTCGTATATGCTTTTTGCCATTATACATTTAGCATAATGAATCCTTGTTTTTGGAGAGAGTCCTATCAAGGTTAGAATATTAACACTAATTAATCCAAAAGGCAGCATAAAATATGAATTTAGAAAGACCGAGAGTCCTTAATTAAACTCAGCTGTGCATTAAAATATCTTCTGAAAAATGTATGTTTATTTATCTTACATTCCAGTCATAGCCCCTTCCCTCCTCTCCTCCCAGTTGTGCTAGCTATCCCTGTTTCCCCTATCTGCCCTCCCCTGCTCCTCAGAAAAGGGGAGTTCTGCTACCTTCCCACATCCCAGTGTATTAAGTCACATCAGGACTGAGTGCATCCTCTTCCCCTGTGACCTGGCGAGATAGCACCGCCAGGGGAAAGTGGTTGAAAAGCAGGCAACAGAGCCCATGTCATAGTCAGCCCCCAATTCCCCTTACTAGGAAACCCATATGAGGACTGAGCTGCCGTGGGCTAGATGGGCCTAGGTCCAGTCAATGCCTGGTCCTTGCTTGGTGTTTCAGTCTCCACAGGCCTCCTAGGCCCTGGTTAATTAGCTCTGTTGGTATTCTTGTGGAGCTCTTGTACCCTCTGGGTCCTTCTATCATTCCCCCTCCTCTTCCACAAGACTCCCTGCACTCCACCAAATGTTTGGTGGGTCTCTGTATCTGATTCCATTAGATGCAGGGTGGAGCCACTCATATGACAGCTCTGCTCTGCTCTGTAAGCATAGCAGAGTATTGTTAATTGTGTCAGGCTGTCTCCCATGGGGTAAGTCTCAAGTGGGGTCTGTCATAGAGACTGGACATTCCCTCAATCTCTGCTTCATTTTTGTCCTTAACCATCTTGCAGCCAGGGTAAAGTCTAGGTCAAAGTTTTTGTGGGTGGGTTGGTGTTCCCCTCCCTCCATTAGAAGTCCTGTCTAGTTAGAGGGTGTTCTCTTCAGTCTCTATGACCCCTCTTACTAGGACTCTCAGATAGAGTCATCCTCATATCCTCCCAGGAGACTACCTTGTGGTAGGTCTCCAGTTTGTCACAGAGAAGTCTCACCCAAGGTTTCTCTTCTCTCAGCAAGCCCTCTGTCTTTCTGCCCCACTATCCCCATTTCTCTTTGGGCTCCCTTCCTTACCCTGTTCCCTCTCTTCAACCACTTCTGCTATCTATAAGATATCCACCTCTGAGTGAGAATTAAGCATCTTCCCTTGGATCCTCCTTGTTATATATCTTCTTTGGGTCTGTGAATTTAGTATGATTATTCTGTACTATCCAGTTTTGATTTTCATTTCCCTGAAATCCACTTATAGGTGAGTACATACCATGTGTATCTTTCTGGGTCTGGGTTAACTCACTTAGGATATTTTTTAGTTTCATCCATTTGCCTGCAAATAATTTCATTATTTCCTTGATTTTAATAGCTGAGTAGTATTCCAGCTACTTGTGTAAATATACCACAATTTCTTTATTCTTTCTTTGGCTGAGGGACATCTAGGTGGTTTCCAGATTCTGGCTTTTAAAAATAAAACTGCTATGAACATAGTTAGTTGAGCAAGCACATCCTTTTTGTATGGTAGAGCATCTTTTGGCTATAAACCTAGGAGTGGTATAGCTGGGTCTTGATGTAGAGCTATTCCCAAATTTTTGAGATTCTTCATCAAAAATCAAAGTAAACAAGTTAAATTCATTGATTTCCTAATTTATTTCCAGAGTGGTTGTACAAGTTTGCACTCCCACCAACAATGGAAGAGTGTTTTCCTTTCTCCACATTCTCAACAACATATGCTGTCACTTGTGGGTTTTTTTGATCTTAGCTATTGTGATGGGTGCAAAATGTAATCTCAGAGTTATTTTGCTTTGCATTTCCCTGATGACTAATGATGTCAAACATTTCTTTAAGTGTTTCTCTGCCATTTGATATTCCTCTGTTGAGAATTCTTTGTTTAATCATGCACCCCATTATTTTAATTGGATCATTTAGTTTGTTGGTGTTTAATTTCTTGAGTTCTTTATATATTTTAGATACTAGCCCTTTGTCAGATGTAGGGTTGGTGAAGATTTTTCCCAATCTGTAGGCTGCCTTTTTGTTCTTTTGACAGGTCCTTTGCCTTTCAAAAGCTTCAATTTCATGAGGTCCTATTTATTAATTGTTGATCTTAGAGCCTAAACTGTTGGTGTTCTATTCAGAAAGTTGTCTCCTGTACCAATGAGTTCAAGGCTCTTCCCCATTTTCTCTTCTAATAGATTCAGAGTATTTGGTTTTATGTTTAGTTCTTTGATCCACTTGGATTTGTGTTTTGTGCATGGGAATAGATATGGATCTATTTGCATTTTCTACATGTAGACATCTGTTAGACCCTTTTTCCATTATATGTTTTTTGGCTTCTTTGTCAAAAATCAAGGTAAACAAGTTGAATAGTCCTATAACCCTTAAGGAAATAGAAGCAGTCATGATATGTCTCCCATCCAAAAAAGAAGCACAGGGCCAGATGGTTTCAGCACAGAATTCTACCAGATGTTAATCTTGTGGCAGAAGAAGATCTATGAGGTTGCATTGCATCCAAGCTGTGTTCACTTCCTTCCATCACTGGGCTACGCCTTCCTCTTTTTGCATGTGACTATGGTTCCATGTGACCTTTCCTGGCTCCTAACACCAAAATTGCCCTATCCAGATTGCTTTCTCTGCATATTATGTGTGCACCCAAGAAACACATGTTCTTAATGGAAACCAAACAACAGCAGGAAGCATCAATGAGCATCTCTACACCCCAACTTCACAGTGCTTAATGGTGTGTCTTAAAGCAAGTTTTGTATCTGTACTTTTAGATGTGTGATTTTGTTTGCCAGTTGCCATTGCTTCATTGTACACTTATGCAGTAATTTTTTTTTGACAGACAGATCCTGAAAGCAGGATAGCCATCTTAGCTGAAATGGAAAGTTTCTGGTTCAATGAGAGATGCTGTCTCAAGACAATAAGATGGAAAGCAACAGAGGAAGACATGCAATGCTCTGGTCCTATGTAAGTACATATGAGCACATGAACCCCACACAATCACCTGAATCACACACACAGACATATGCATGCGTGTGTGCATACACACACACACACACACACACACACACCAAACATTTGTCGGATACACTTAATACCTGTTTGCCTTGGTTCCCTTTCATTTCTTCAATTCTTATTTTATGTATAGTACCTTTTTGTGAAGCCTGATTTGTTTCCTCTGAGTTAGTGTTCAACTCTGGAAATAAGTGTTTGCAACATGTGGCCTTTGCTAGCGAGTCAAGCCATTTTCAGGCATAAAGAGTGTCTGATCCAGAGTACAGTGTTTACTATCTGGGGTTGTACATACAAGGAAGTGTTTAGCCTTCATCTTCCAAGGGAACAGAGATCAGCACAGATTCTCTCCCTTATCCCTCTGCTTCATAATATGAAATTAAACAGTAATTGTTTTGTGCTAAAGATTTTTCTAGGCATTTCAAAAGTGTGAATTCAATTAATCACAGAGGACTCCCTGTGGAATAGGTGGTAACATTACCCATCAACCCCCATTTTCTAAATAACAAAATAGAGTTACTAAAGTTCAATGACAAGCCCAGTATCATGCATCTGTGAGTAGCAGGACCAGGAAACAAATCAAGAATAGGGGTCTGCATTCTTCCTGACTGTAGTACATTCCAGCATCTCTTTAATGTTATAGTCACAAATATTCTCTCCTGTATAAATTCTTGCTAGGCTCCTTTGAACCCTATTGATATGGCCTCCTTCTACCCTGTCAAATCAGAGTAAATGCTACTACCATGGGTAGTCTCTAACAAACCAGGGCTGCATAGTCCCTTAACATTCCTGTCTGAGAAAACCTGAGGTTGCCAAATGAACTTATTGATTGACTCAATCTACACCTGATACTAAAGCTACCTCTTCAGAAATGCAGGAGCCTAACCTTCCTGGGAAACAGTTGCAAAGTCAGAGGAGTTGACACTTGCTTTTCTTTTTCCTGCTACTATTCCTTTCATGAATCCTTGATTCATTTTAATTTTAGTTTTGTTAATTTTTTATGTAGATGAGCATTTTGCTTGTGTGTATGTAAATGCACATCTTGTTTGCTTGGTGCCCTCAGAGGTCAAAGGAGGGCATTAGATTCCCTGAAACTGGAACTACAGATGGTCACAAACCTTGTGGTAGTGTTGGGAATGGAATGCAGGTCATCTGGAAGAGCAGTGAGAGCTCTCAACCCCTGTACAACTCATGGTTCCTCTCAGCTATTCAGAAGATGAAATATAAAATACCATTTAAGGTAAAATGCATCAATGATACAGAATCAATATCATCTCTAAAAACTTTCACTTTTGACTAACTGAAGTTGAAATGTTTGCCAGGAATAGCCACCATTATAAAACCAGTGAATATATAAACAGTGAATAGTAAACGCAGATGGTTGTATGCAGGACATTTTCAATTTGCAACAAGAATGTCACAAAAGTGTACAATAGATAACTCTTTCCTAAACTTGAACTTCCCTGTCAGAGGTTTACAACAATGCACAGCAGACAATGGACCAGGAGAACAGCCAGCAGCTAGCCCATGGGTCTCTCCCTGGTATGAGTGCTAACAGGGATGGACAGGAATGAGAAACACATGGGACAGAGGTAAGATCTCTGCACTAACCAGTCCTCTAAGGTTGGTGGAGATACAGACAGTGGCTCTGTTTAGTTCATTCTGCTATGGAAGGCATTTGGGGATCACAGACATGGACTAAGATGCCAATGCTCTGAATAAACACTAAGAACATTATAGTTGGGGTCCCTGGATCCTGTCAGGACTTTCTGTTGGCCCGGGTGCATCAGTTTTCATTTGCAGCACTCTCTAAGTGACCTTGCTTGTCCACCTCTTCAGCCGTTCTTCTATTTTTGTCTGGTAAGCATACTGAATACACAAATGGCACACAAGTGTTAGTACTTGTCTGAATCATTTTCTTCTAGGAGATTATGGGACTGTAGACCAGAAAGTGTGTGTGTGTGTGTGTGTGTGTGTGTGTGTGTGTGTGTGTGTTAGAGAAAACAATGGTTTACCATGCTCTATATCAAGTACATAGCTTGCATTGGAATAGCCATGTCAGGAGCATTGTTATGATAAATCGCAGTTGCATTAGCAAAACCAAAACAAAACTGTTTGAAAAACTAAGGGAAGTAATCACTCATTCATATAGACATCAGGGTGACATTAGCCATTTACTAGCAAGTTAGTTATTTATTGTGTTCAAAGAAGCCAAGCATTCCCTCATTCTCCCAGACACTGTACATTTCTTACTCACATGCTTCGGATCTATTCAAAATACTCCTTAGTTCAAAGTGCCAGACTTCTCTGGAAATCAATTTAAAAAGTCTGTCAGTAAGGTGATAGGACACATCTACTTGCTCAAATGTCGCAGGTGACAGTAAGAACCAGCAATGACCCTGCTATTGCCACTGGCATACTATTCCTAATTACAAGTGTCAATATTTTGTTCTGCTGGCAGGCAAGAGCCTATCATACCTGTCGTCTGAGAAGCTCCACCCAGCAGCAGACCAAAAAAGATGCTGAGACACACAGCCAAACATAGGGTGAAGTGTAGGGATCCTTGTGGAAAAATGGGGGGAAGGACAGAGGAACCTGGAGGTGACAGGAGCTCCACAAGAACACCAACAAAGTAACTAACCAGGGCTCAGAGGGGCTTATGGAGACTGAAGCACCAACTAAGGACCATGCATGAACTGACCCTAGCCCTCCTACACAGATGGATCAGGTGAGCAGCTCAGGTGTCATGTGGGTTTCCCAGGAATAGGAGCAGGAGCTGACTCTGATCTAGACTCTGTTGCCTGCGTTTTGATCACTTCCCTCTGGTGGGGCTGCCTGGCCAGGCCAGAGAGGAAGAGGATATGCTCAGTCCTAATGCACTTGATGAGCTGGGGTGATTGGAGGGATTGCTTCTCTGAGGAACAGGGGAGGGGAATGGCAGAAGAGGAAGGGAGGTTGGCACCAGGAGGAGAAGAGTGAGGGGACTATGATCAGGATGTAAAGTGAATAAATAAATAAATTAGTTTAAAAATGTTTTGTTATAAACTTTGAAATACACTGTTCTAATGGAAGTTCTTGGTTGCAAGGAAGTAAGAAAGGGTGAAATAAAATACAGCAAGCATAAGAAGGCTATTGAAACAATAGAAGAAACAGGAACAAAGCCAATTTCATGAAAATGTTAGTTAATACCTGTGATTTGAATAAGCAAGTCTGGGTTCCTTTGTGCCTTAGCTTCTCCCTTATCCTGCACCTTTCTTCCTGCTCCTCTCTCCTCTTCCACCCCATTCTTCTGCCTCTCTTTGGGAAGTTTGCTCTGGCCATGCAAACTCTTACTTCTTGTTTTTCCTATACCTCCATTACACTTCAGTCTCTCCAAACTGACTTCTGTTCTTTCTGTTTCTTTGACTCTTTTCTTTTTCTTTTTTAAAGTTGTTCTATCTTGCTATGTTGCTCTTTAATTTCTGATTATGCTATGTAGTCTCATAGTTCAAATTATTGAAAAGATGGTCTGGTGGTTTCTGACTATCCAAACTGACTGACTTTTATGTACTGTGTTAGTCACTTTAACAAAATACCCAAGACAATCAGCTTATAAACAGAGTCTATTTATTTTGACTCATAGTTCACAATTGGTTGATTTCATTGCTTCAGATGTATGGCAAAGTAGCACATTATGTGACAAAAGAAAAGTACTCGACTCGTGCTCAGTTTAGGAAGAAAAAGTGAGAGAGGAAGAGCTGGAGACCTACAAACCCTGCTAAAGTTCTCTCTCTCATGTCAATGATCTAAAGACCTCTCCCTGGGCCCCACCCAGTAAAGGGCCCACAGGCTCCTGATGTTATTTCACTGACAATCAGCTCTTTAGGACTGGGCCTTTGAGAAATATTTAAGTTCTAAAGCAAAGCAGAAATCTGACTATCAGCTTCCAACTAGTTAAAACTTGACAGTGTCCTTTTGTTTGGATGACGTGGGATACAAAGAGAAGGAAGTCAAGCCTGGTTATATACCACAATGGCCAAAAACTTTTGTGTGCAAGTATATGTGGGTATGTTTCTGTGTGTGTGTATGTATAGAGGTCAGAGGACAACCAACTTCAGAAGTCAGTTCTCAGAGGCCAGCTACTACCTATATATGTATGTATGTATGTATGAATGTATGTATGTATGTATGTATGTATGTATGTATTTAGTCATTTATGGCTTGGAACTCACTCACAACTGACTGCACAGCAAGCTCTAGGGATCAGTCTATCTTCCTGTTCTCAACACTTGATATTCAAGCTCACACCACTGTGTCAGAATGTCATTGTTGTTTTGTTTTTTGAATGTGGCTTTTAAGGATGAAACTCCAGTCCTCACGCTTGCAAACTATGCACTTTACAAACTGAATTATTTCTCTTAACACCTGGGTATGACCCGAAATCTTAGAAGGAACGCTCCTTTCCTAGACAATAGGCCATATTGTCTGGGAAATGGAAACTGTATTGAATTCAGGTTTCCTCATATTGTTCACCCCATAATTTATCTATTTACTTTTAGTAAATTAGTTTGAAGGGGAAGCCTTTTTTATTTGTTTAGTTGGTTAGTTTCTTTACAGCATCATCTCCATACTTAGTTCAAGATGGGCTTTAATTCACTATGAAGCTTAACTAATCTCAAATGTGTGAGTCCCCTGCTTTAGCCTCTTAAGTCCTAAGATTACAGGCATGCACCATCATTTTTGCCTGGGGAGGAGGTCGGAGGAACCATTGTTTCATCCCCAGTAGGAGGTAATGATTTGATTCTGGCATATTAAACCATCTTTAAATGTCGAACAAAAGAACCAAAATAAATAATTAAAAAATTTAAAACTCTTTATCTGCCATCAAATGCCATCTTCACTGTGAAGGAAGATAGTTAGTATCCTGAGGATCTATTAGGTTTGATCTCAGGAAAAACTACCATTGAGCTAGCAATGTAGTTTAAGTAAGGCAATTAAATACACTTGCTCTATTTTTTTATTCTCAAGAAGATGGGAAGGATTCTTTATTTTTAAGTTCTATCCCCATAGAAATCTAAGTGTATAAATTTTTAAACTAATAGTAATTTTTTTGTTTATTCCTCTTTCATACCATACATACTGACTACAGCCTCCCTTTCTTCCACTCCTCCCAGTCCAACCACTGTCTCCACTTGCCCACATCTCCCACCCAACCCCAGGAATATCAACAAGCTAGCATAATACCAGATACACACCCTCACATCAAGGCTGGGAGAGACAACCCAGTAAAAGGAAAAAGAGTCTCAAAAGCAGGCAAGAGTCAGAAACACCCTAATTCCCACTGTCAAAAGTCCCCCAAAACATCAAGTCCACAACCATGTATACAGAGGATTTAGCACAGACTCATGAAGGCTCCATGATTGCCACTTCAGTCTCTGGAGCCCCATGAGTCCTGCTTAATTGATTCTGTGGTTCTGCTCTTCCAGTGTCCTTGAACCCTCTGGCTCCCATAATTTCTCTTTCTCTTCTTCCCTGGGGTTTCCCAAGCTCAGAGGCAAGGATCCTAATGGAGGTCTCCAACCTGGGTTCACTGTCTGCCTAATATTTGGTTGTGAGTCTCTGCATCTGGAGGCAGCCTCTCTGAGGAAGACTGAATTAGGCATCTATCATGAGTATAACAGAACATCTTTAGGAATCATTTCATTGACCTTTCTTTCTCTTTTTCTTGTTTTTCTTCCTCTGGTGAGAGCCTTGGACACAGTTGTCACCTTCTAGATGAAGAAAGGAACCACTGTCTTTCAGTCTTTCAAGAATGGCTAGAGCACTTTAGGGTGAGACCCATATACTAGGCCAGGATGTGGAAAGAGTTTTCTACACAGTGCTTTGATTAGTTAGTGCTTTTAAAATGATATCGCTTATGGCAGTGGAACCTAGGGCTTCCCAAACCTATGGCGATACCAAAATGGTACAGCTCTTTGGTTAAGCTGATGTGCTAACCATAGCAGAGAACCAAAACTCACCAGAAGGCAGGTCCAGTGAGACTCAGGTCAATGGCTACCTGCCAAGGCAATGCTATACACCAGTGAATGGTGAAAGCTTACTGTAGCCCCAGCATATGGCTGGCACATAGGCAGTCAAGCCCCTGGTGGTCCAGAAGCTCGAGGTGGCCTTGGCTAGAGGATCCCTAATTGACAGCCAAGCTTGGGGCATTCAGTGGTGATTTTCCAGGGAGGTAGGGAGCCATCTCTCTCCCCAGAATAAATGACAAGTCTCAGGCAGCCATGATGGAAAGCTGAAGGTATCATGCAGCAAGCACAGCCAGCATGTTTATTTCATGTGAGGTCAGGAACTTATAAACCTTAGGCAGTGGGAGGGGTTCTAAGGGTGAATGTGTTTAATTCACTGGGGTCAGGGAGGCCAGGGATACTTGATTTACATGTAGTGGTACAGTACCTCATTTACATGCACTAGCAAGGTCCCATCACAAGAAGGAGAACACAGTACTTAATTATCCTATTGTGGGAGAAGAGCTAAGCCAGGAGATCAAGCCAACCCATTAGCATAGGGTGGGTATCTTCAGAAATCCACAGGTCCCTTCTAAACAGGTTTTATCAGGAAAGGGTCAGGCCTATGATCTCTCTCTAAGGGCTATGTGATACTCCTTATGAGATCTGGGGTTACCAGATCAGGTGGAGACAGAACCCCTCTGAGAAAAGGGAGTCCATTATGAAGACCAAGTGTGGAGAAGTATAAGACTTCAACCTTATCCGGCAAACGTCCACCCCTTCCCTTCCTCTTCTTCCTTCTCCTCCTCTTACTTCTCCTCCTCCTCTTAGGTGTCCTCTGCCTCCTTCTTTTTGCCAGATATGTTTGATTCCACCCTAGGTCTCTCAGCTATCTGACCTCCAGTTTGTAGTCATACAGGCGATGGCTAGTATGAACTCCTCAAGTTACAGGCCTCAAACTGTATTAGTCACCAGTCGGCCGCTCCCCAAATTACATGCTGCAATTGCCCCAGCACATCTTCTTTTTACTCTTATTAATTACACTTTATTCACTTTGTATCCCCTCTGTGGTTCCCCCCCCCCCGTCCCAATCCCTCCTTTCCTCCACCCTCTGCATGCATGCCCCTCCCCAAGTCCACTGATAGGGGAAGACTTCTTTTCCTTCCTTCTGATCCTAGTCAATTAGATCTCATCAGGAGTGGCTGCATTGTCTTCTTCTGTGGCCTGGTAATGCTGCTTCCCCCTCAGGGGGAGGTGATCAAAGAGCAGGCCAATCAGTTCATGTCAGAGGCAGTCCCTGTTCCTATTACTATGGAACCCACTTGGATACTGAACTGCCATGGGCTACATCTGTGCAGGGGTCTTAGGTTATCTCCATGCATAGTCCTTGGTTGGAGTATCAGTCTCAGGAAAGACCCCTGTGCTCAGATTTTTTTGTTCTATTGCTCTCCTTCTGGAGTTCCTGTCCTCTCCAGATCTAACTGTTTCCCACTTCTTTCCTAAGATTCCCTGCACTCTGCCCAAAGGTTGCCAATAAGTCTCAGCATCTGCATTGATAGTCTGCAGGGCAGAGCCTTTCAGAGGTCCTCTGTGTCAGGCTCCTGACTTTTCCCTCTTTTCTTCTTCTTGTGATGTCCATCCTCTTTGCCTTTCAGGATAGGGATTGAACATTTTAGTAAGAGTCTTTCCCTCTTGATTAGTTTCTTTAGGTGTACAATTTTTAATAGGTTTATCCTATATATTATAGGTCTATATGAGTGAGTATATACCATGTGCATCTTTCTGATTCTGGGATAGCTCACTCAGGATGATCTTTTCCAGATCCCACCATTTACCTGCAAATTTCATGATCTCCTTGTTTTTTATTGCTGAGTAGTATTCCATTGTGTAGATGTACCACAATTTCTATATCCATTCTTCCACTGAGGGGCATCTGGGCTGTTTCCAGCTTCTGGCTATTACAAATAAGGCTGCTACAAACATCGTTGAGCAAATGTCCTTATTGTGTACTTGAGCCTCTTCTGGATATATTCCTAGGAGTGGTATAGCTGGGTCTTGAGGAAGCACTATTCCTAGTTGTCTGAGGAAGTGCCAGATTGCTTTCCAGAGTGGTTGTACAAGTTTACATTCCCATCAGCAGTAGAGAAGGGTTCCCCTTTCTCCACAACCTGTCCAGCATGTGTTGTCACTTGAGTTTTTGGTCTTAGCCATTCCGGTGGGTGTAAGGTGAAATCTTAGGGTCGTTTTGATTTGTATCTCCCTTATGACTAAGGACGTTGAACATTTCTTTAAGTGTTTCTCTGCCATTCGATATTCCTCTATTGAGAATTCTCTGTTTAGCTCTGTATTCCATTTTTTAATTGGATTACTTGATTTGTTGCTGTTTAAGTTCTTTAGTTCTTTATATATACTAGATATTAGCCCTCTGTCAGATATAGGGTTGGTGAAGATCTTTTCCCAATCTGTAGGCTGTTGTTTTGTCCTGAGGACAGTATCCTTTGCTTTACAGAAGCTTTTCAGTTTCATGAAGTCCCATTTATTGATTGTTGCTCTTAGAGCCTGTGCTGTTGGTGTTCTGTTCAGGACGTTGTCTCCTGTGCCAATGAGTTCAAGGGTATTCCTCACTTTTTTTTCTAAACGACTTAATGTGTCCAGTTTTATGTTGAGGTCTTTGATCCACTTGGACTTCAGTTTTGTGCAGGGTGATAAGTATGGATCTATTTGCATTTTTCTACATGTAGACATCCAGTTGGACCAGCACCATTTGTTGAAGATGCTGTCTTTTTTCCATTGAATGGTTTTGGCATCTTTGTCAAAAATCAGGTGTCCATAAGTGTGTGGATTTATATCAGGGTCTTCTATTTGATTCCATTGATCCACTAGTCTATTTTATGCCAGTACCATGCAGTTTTTAGTATTGTTGCTCTATGAGTACAGCTTGAGATCAGGGATGGAGATACCTCCTGAAGATCTTTTACTGTAGAGAATTGTTTTAACAATTCTGGGGTTCTTGTTATTCCATATGAAGGTGAGAGTTTTTCTTTCCAGGTCTGTAAAGAATTGTGTTGGTAATTTGATGGGAATTGCATTGAATCTGTAGACTGCTTTTGGTAAGATGGCCATTTTTACTATGTTAATCCTGCCAAGCCATGAGCATGGGAGATCTTTCCATCTTCTGATATCTTCTTCTAATTCTTTCTTCAGAGACTGGAATTTTTTTCATACAAGTCTTTGACTTGCTTGGTTAGGGTCACACCAAGGTACTTTATGTCCTTTGTGGCTATTGTGAAGGGTGTTGTTTCCCTAATTTCTTTCTCGGCCCCTTTGTCTTTTGTATACAGGAGGGCTACTGATTTTTTTGATTTAATTTTGTATCCAGATACTTTGCTGAAGATGTTAATCAGCTGTAGGAGTTCCCTGGTAGAATTTTGGGGTCACTCATGTATACTATCATATCATCTGCAAATAGTGATACTTTGATTTCTTCCTTTCCAATTTGTATCCCCTTGATCTCCTTCAATTGTTTTATTGCTCTAGCAAGGACTTCAAGAACAAAGCTGAAGAGATACAGAGAGAGTGGGCAGCCTTGCCTTGTCCCTGATTTCAGCCCCAGCATATCTTGAAGGCAAGACAGATTGTAGGCTGGGTTGGTGTCCCAGTCTCAACATTAGAATCCTTGCCTGGCTATGGGAGATGGACAGTTTAGGCTCCATATCTTCCATCACAAGGAGTCCTTGGTAGGGTCACCTTCCTAGACTGCAGAGAGTTTTCCAGCACTAGATTTCCACATCACCTCCACAATTGCCCTCCAATTCTCTTTGTCTCTCCTAGTATTCTCTCCCTTCATCCCCACCCAACCTGATCCTGCTATTCCCATACCCACCTGCTCCCTGTTCACCCACAAAATCTATTCTATTTCCCCTTTCCTAGGAGATACTTGTGTTCTCCCCAGAGCCCTCCTTGTTACTTAGCCTCTCTGGGTTTGTAGATTGTAGTATGATTATCATTTACTTTTCAGCTAATATCCACTTATAATTAAGTATGTACTATATGTATTATAGTACATATACCTCACTTAAGATGATTCTTGATCTGCATTACCTCACTCAAGATGATTTTTTCTAGTTCCATCCATTTGTCTGTCAATTTCATCATTATTTTTCTTTTTAATTAATTAACTTTGCATCCTGAGCACAGTTTTTCCTCTTTCCTCTCCTCCCAGTCCTTTGTTCTTTCTAGCTCTCCTCCCCTGAAATCTACTCCTCCTATGCTTCTTTTCAGAAAAGGAGAGAACTCCCATGGATATCATACTACCTTGACATATCAAGTTGCAGTAAGTCTAGGTGCGTCTTCTCCTATTGAGACCAGAAGAGGCAGCCCAGCAGAAGGAAAATGTCCCAAAGGCAAGGAACAGATTCAGAGAGAGCTCCTGCTGTTAGGAGACCCACTTGAAGACCAAGCTCCACAAATGTAATGTATGTGCAGAGGGTCTAAGTCAGTCCCATGCAGGCTCCCTGGTTTGTGGTTCAGTCTTTGTGAGCTCCCATGGGCTCAGGTTATTTGATTTTGTAGATTTTCTTGTGGTGTCCTTGACCCCTCTGGCTCCTACAATCCTTCTTTTCCCTCTTCCATAGGATTCCCCAAATTCCACCTAGTATTTGTCTATGGGTTTCTGCATCTGCTTCCATCAGTTGCCAGATGAAACTTCTCTGACTGCAATTATGCTAGGCTCCTGTCTGCAAGTATAGTAGAGTATCATTAGTAGTGCCATAGGCATGGGTCTCAAACTGGATCAGTCATTGCTTGGCCACTCATTCAGTTTCTGCTCTGTATTTACCCCTGCACATCTTGGAAGCAGGACAAAGTATAGGTCAAAAGTTTTGTGGCTAGGTTATTGTCCCAACTCCTCCACTGGAAATCTTGCCTTATTATAGGAGATGGCCAATTCAGGCTCCATATCCCACATTGCTAGAAGTCTTAGCTAGGGGTCACCATCAGAGGTTTCTGGGAGTTTCCACTGCCTTTGGTGTCTAGCTTGTCCCAGAGATGCCCCTATCCCAAACTAGCTTAATTGCCTTGAAATACTTGGTTTCATAAATGTATCATATTTCTCTTTATCAGTTCATCAGTTGAGGGACATCTAGGTTGTTTCCAGTTTTGGGCTAAATAAAGCTTCTGTGAATATAGTTGAGCAAGTGTCTTTGTGTTAGGGTGGAGCATCCTTTCGGTATATGGTCTGGAGTGCTGTAGCTGGGTCTTGAGGTAGATCAACTCTTAATTTTCTGAGATACCATCATATTGACTTCCAAAGTGGTTATACAAGTTTGAACTCTCACTAGCAATGGAGGAGTGTTCTCCCTTTTCCATATCCTAGCCAGCATGAGATTTTCATTGATTTCATTGATTTTCACTGATTTCTTATTGATGTTAGCCATTCTGACAGGTGTTAGATGGAGTCTTAAAGCCATTTTTACTTACATTCCTGGAGAGATAAGGACATTGAAATTTTTTAAGTGCTTTTCAGCCATTTGAGATTCCTCTATTGAGAATTCTTTGTTTAGCTCTTTACCCCATTTTTAAATTGTATTTTTTGGTTTGTTGATGTCTCATTGCTTGAGTTGGATTGGAGTTGGTGAAAATCTTTTCCCATTATGTAGGCTGCTATAATGTCATTTCGTCCTATTTACCATGCCTTTTGCCATACAGAAGCTTTTCAGTTTCATGAGGTCCCATTTATTGATTGTTGATCGTAGTGCCTGCACTATCAGTGTTCTGTTCAGTAAGATGTCTCCTGTGCCAATGCATTCAAGTCTATTCATCGCCTTCTTTTTTATCTGGTTCAATGTATCTGGATTTATGTTGAGATCTTAGATACAAAAACAAACAAACAAACAAACAAACAAAAAACAAAAAACAACATCCCCTTTCTGATAAAGGCTTGGAGAGCTTAGGAACACAACTAGACATACTAAAGGCAATTTACAGAAAGCCTATAGCCAACAACAAATTAAATGGATAAAATCCAAAGCAATTTCACTAAAATCAGAGACAAGATGAGGTTGACCACTCTCTCTGTAGCTAGTCAAGATAGTACTTGAAGTTCTATCTAAAGCAATATTTAAACTGAAGGAGATAAAGGGGATAAAAGTTGAAAAAGGAGAAGTCAAAGTTTAGTTGTTTACTGATGATAACATAATATGCATATGTGACCCCAACAGTTCTACCAGGAAATTCTTACAGCTGATAATAACCTTCAACAAAGTGGCTGGATACAAGATTAACTAAAAAAAAAAAAAAAAATAGTAGCCCTCTTAAATACAAACAACAATCAGAATATAAATAAAGAAAATAGCACCCTTTATAGTAGCCACAGACAATATAAAATATCTTGGGGTAACTTTAATCAACCAAGTGAAAGTCTGTATGATGAAAACTTCAAATCTTTGAAGAAAAAATGTGAAGAAGATACCATAAGATGGAAAGATCTCCCATGCTCATGTATCATTTGGAGTAACATAGTAAGAGTGGCCATCTGACCAAAAGCAATTTACAGACTCAATGCTATCCCCATCAAAATTTCAACACAATTATTTATTGTTCTTGAAAGGGGAATATTCGACTTCATATGGAAAAACAAAAAATCCAAGATTGCTGAGACAATCCTGAACAATAAGAGAACTTCTGGAGGTATCATCATTCCTGATTTCAAGCTGTACTATAGAACAATAGTAATAAAAACTACATGGTATTGGGATAAAAGTAGACAGATTGATCAATGGAATCAAATGGAGGACCCAGACACAAATACACACACTGAGACAAACCTGAATTTTGATTAAAAAAAAAAAAAAGCCTGAAATACACAGTGAAAAAAGAAAGAAAGAAAGAAAGAAAGAAAGAAAGAAAGAAAGAAAGAAAGAAAGAAAGAAA
>NW_026590701.1:5609970-5652372 GCF_907164565.1 Psammomys obesus | reverse complement strand
AAAGAAAGAAAGAAAGAAAGAAAGAAAGAAAGAAAGAAAGAAAGAAAAGAAAGAAAGAACACCTTCAGTAAATGGTGTTGGTCTGATGTCTGCATGTAGAAGAGCACAAATAGATCCATACCTATCACCGTGCACAAAACATTTGCTTTCTCTTCTCATCTTGAGATTTGGCAAATAGGTCCTTTCACACATTGTGTCATAGAGAGTTTCTGTAAAAGTGACAGTTTAGGTGCCCTGAGTGTACAACAGTGTGAGACTGATTCCTACCACACAGTTACTCCCCAAAACACTGGAGTAAAGCATCAAGCTTGAGGGGCATCTATGCCTTTCTGTATCTTTGCTTCCTGTTGCTTTTAAAATTTGATTGGGGGAGTTCTCCTCCTCTACAGGGACAAAGGGTGGGACTGGGAGGAGTTGAGGAAGGGGGCTCCAATCAGGATATATAATGAATAAATTGTGAAAAAATATTAAAAATATGTTTGGAAATCAGTTTGTGTTTAGATTTTATTTTCTTTGTTATTTCATTTTAGCCTCCTCCATGGCTAATAGTGAACTCTAAGTACATATGTTAATTTATGCACTAAAACCTTGAAGAGAAGATCACAGTGGGCAAAATTAGCTCATTTTCCAAAAGTGGACATGTTAATATTAGCAAAACTGTTCAACTGAACCCTGACAATAACTTTGAGTGACAGTCCATCATTTTGTCATAAAGACACTGAGACTCTTGAAAACCAAAGAAACACATCACACATGTGTGTGAACACACCTCCATTTTCATACCCAGATGCTGAAAATAAATTTTAAATGAGGCTAAAGACATTTCAAAGAAAGTAGAAAGTACTTATTTATCACTAATGACAAATTCCATGAAAACTCTCACAGGAAAATAAATGCTTCCAGGACTTCGCGTTGAATTTGGGCTGCTCTCGTTCAATCTCCCTGCATACATTCTGTCATAGATGTTCTTTCTCAACATCTGTATCTCCCTCATTCTTACCCTCAGTGCCTTAAGGCAGACATGCCACCTAATGAAGGTCATTTCCCCTTGGACTTCTCACAGTTCCATTTATCAAGCCCAAACTGCAGTTGCTCTTTGTAACTGAGACTTCCCATGGCACTGGTCCTGCAGCAAGGGTCACCTTGTCTGGGCTGCTGCTCTCCAGTCCCAACTGATTCACCCCCACCATACTCAGTGCCACACTTCATGGGACATGGAACTCAAGAGCTGGTTTCAAATTCTAGATTAGTATTGGTGGGAAGAGCTAGCATGGGTGGGGAGGAGTCTTCATGGAATATTTGTTTGATTGTTGATCCTTTCTTCTTTGGAAAGAAGAAATTAAACATATATCTACTCTATTTAAGTTTAGATGTTGTGTTTTGGGTTAAAACATGGAAAAATACAGATCAAAAAGTATTTTCATCACATGAGCATGTCACACCCACAGATTACAACAGACTCTGGAGGGAAGATTCCTGGGGTTGTCTTACTAACTCAGAAGCCCTGGTAATTTAGGCGAAATAAATAGTTGCCACTCAGATTTTCATTTGTAAAATGGAGAGAAGCTGGGCCATTTTCTACACTATGATCAAGAAGCTTCTTCTAAAACACAGATTGAACATTATTTCTTTTAAAACAAAGTAGTAATTTTTTTCTCAAAGTAAACATAGCTCCACCTCAGCTAGCCCCTGGCTCCACCTTAGTTAGCTTCCAGCTCTCCATCCCCATTTTCTACCCTTTGCCATTCTTGGCCTCAGATTTAGTCACAACAGATTATTTACAGGTTCCAAAGTACTCACTAATTTGTTCACTCCTTCAATAGGATTTGCAGGTCCAGTCATTGGGTGATGCCACTCTGTCTCCTGGTATGCCTGGCTTGGATTATCTCACTATAGAGATCTAGCCCAAATAGAGCACATACTTTTGTTAAAATCAACATGGTAGGATAGAGAATGCCACACAAGCGAGAGTGATATAAGGGCATAAAACAGCAGAAGCGATAGAATCTTGCCAGCTGGGGAAGCATGAGCTGTTTTCTATAGAATCCCAGGTTTATCCCCAGACTTTCTCATAAGGCTAAATTTGAGCAGAGAATGAAAGCAAGGACATCTGGCAGATGTGTGGGAGGTAGGGTTTAAGAATATAGTGCACAAAAGTACAAGGACCAAGGACAGGAGGCTGACTGAGAGACTTGAGTATGAGAAAGGTTGAGCCCTTGGAAGAAAGGTGAAGGAAATGAGCTTACAAAGGAAGCAGAAAAGGGCAAGAACAAGGAACATCTTGGATCATGGTGCAGACTTTGGAATTGTTTCCAAAAGCACATGGGTGGGTTTGGCGTCAGGAGTGGTAGCATCTGAGCTTGGATTTGACAATTGATTTTACTGATGTACTGAAATTTTGCCAAGCAAAGGCAAGACCAGGGAGGTCCAGCCAACTGAACCATACCTAAGATCATCTTTCCTGGTTCCCAAAACAAAGCACTCAGCAAGCTCCATGCCCTCTTAGTTACTTTCTTAGATCAAAATTCAAAGGCTACCTGATCAAGCAGTGTGTGCCTGTTAGCCTGGCTGCAGATAATATCTTCAGTGTGGGGATTGCAATAGTAATGGCTGCCTAGGCTGGTTTTCTAGAACTTGGAGATGCCTCACACCAGATGTAACCACTGACTTATCACAAGGGCCTGTGCAAATATCTAGCACATACCCTCTGAGATCCAAGGATCCAGACACTCTTACAGCATGCTTATGAACCTGAGTCTTGTGAGGAGACCTGGAATTTTACCACACAAGGACATCACTTGCCACTTCCCCCAACTCGCCTTGGGTTTTTGCTTGTTTTGTTTTTCAAGACAGAGTTTCTTTGTATAACATTTTCTGTCCTGGAATTCACTCTGTGGACTAGCCTGGTCTCAACTTCAAAGCTCCATTTACCTCTGCTTCCCAAGTGCTGGGATTAAAGGTGTGCCCACTGCTGCCACCACCACCACCATCACCACCACCACCACCACCACCACCACCACCACCACCACCACCACCACCTGGCTGCCTTGTTTGTTAAAAGTTCTGGGTTCTTAACTCTTTGAGAACAGGTTTTGTGTCTCAGCAAACAGCCCTTTACATATAAAGTATTCAATAAGTGTAGGTAGATAATAAATGAGTACTTTTGTACCATAGCAGCTGTCCCTCATACCAGATGCTCTTCTTGCTTCTGCTTTTGAGGCAATTCAGACACAGTGCCCTCTATGACTGGCTTGAATTTTAAATCAAGACTCCCAAAGAGAGAGCCACTCCTCCTTCTCTTGTGGGGTATTGCCAGTCAAGACTACATGGACACAGAGTAAGCCAATAGAAAGTCTTTTAGCCAGCCAATGATTACACTGAGTATCTGGAATCACAGTGCAGTCCCAAGCTGTTCTCAGGATTAGCTTTTCAGCACAAAAACCATATCCTGGATTGACACATAATTCAGCTAACAAGAACAGTTAGCTAGAAGCAGAACTACAGAAGCCAAAAAGCAAGGTTAGTACATTTCCAGACTTTCTTAGACCTGCAGATTTTGATGGATTGGGGCTTTGTTTTCATTTTGCCTGGTGGTGCTGTCTACATGCTGAGCTTTATGGCCTGAATGGCACTTCCATCATAGAGTCTGCTGTGCTAAAGTCTGGGAGCATAGTGCATTTCTTTCTTTCCTTTTTTTCCTTGTCCTTTTCCTTCTCTTGCCTTTTTTAGTGCTAGGGATGGAACTCAAAGCTTTGTACACACTGGTGAAAATGTGTCACTGAGGTACATCCCCTAGGTGACTCCAATTGTAACTGGGGCTGAGAAACACAAGAAGAAGTGGGGGTTAACTCTCAGAAGATCTCTGACTTGGAAACCACAGACTGCAGGAATGAAGCTATTCCAAACAGACATGTATGCCCTACTTTGGTCATCAGACTATTGAAACAGTGGCTTCCAAAAAAGGTGTCTCAAGCTATAAGGGAAAGGCTGAAGCCTTATGGCAGCCAGAAAAAGAACATGTCTCCAAGCAAGAGGTTTCCCATGGTCATGACAACCTGTCAGATCCCTCTCCATGAAAGACTAGAGCTTAACAATTAGGAGCTGGTGATGGACAGGAACACAACTTGACCAAGTCTTCTTCTTGCCTCACGTTTAAATCTAAACCTTATGTCAGAACCCTTAGACAAAGGACTTGAGGGCTCACTGGACTCATTATGCCTCTAGGAAGCAACAGTAATTTGAGACCTATGATTTGTGACAGAAATGTGAGAATGGGGATGTGAGTGACGGAGGCTACGCGGCAGGGGTAAGTCTTCCCGGATCAGGAGTGGAGTCTGATGGCAGTGGGGCTTGCTTGGGCCTTGTGGCAAAGTTTCTGTCTTGCTTGCAGCTTTCTCTACTTTAGAGCCTGGTTCTTTGATGATTCTCTAACACAGAGTAACATGTACTCTGCTAGGGTGTTTTAGCTGTAAACAAAGTCTGGTTCTCTTACTGTCAAGTGGGCAGTAAGAGCCAAATACTGCCTAAGTGTCCTTCTTACTCCTCTGTTGCTGTGATAAAATGCCAGGACTAGGCAACTTAGAAAGCATTTAATCTGGGGCTTATGGTTCCACTGGATTAGAGTCCTTGACCGTGGTGGCATAGAGCATGTCAGCAGGCATGCTGCTGGAACAGTGAATGGCATGAGGCTTTGTAACCTGAAAGCTCCCCCCCAGTGACACACCTCTTCCAACAAGGCCACACCTCCTAAGCCTTCCCAAACAGTTCTACCAACTGGAGAACAAGTATGCCAACATATGAGCCTATGAGCACCCTTGTAAGTCAAATCACCACCTAGTACCTTGGGATAAGGTGATTGTCCAACTGATTGTTCCAAAAAGGAGAGAAGAGTCAGTTTACGCTGGAGACAAATTTGGGTGACCATGAATCAGAAACACTGATTTTAAGTTACTACAATTTCCATGTTCCAAAGTGGTAACAGTTGGATAAAGTTGCACAGTAACAAATGAAGTCATAAATCAAAGCACTTTTAAATACATCCTTAGAAGCATTAGGTCTGTGGGTTTACAGAAATGGGGGAATCTATACTCGTGGCCTTAGGTGCTAGCTGCCCATATTCCTATCCTTTTGGTTAGCCAAAGCTAGTATTTTAAAGTTTAAGTACTTTTAAAGGTTTTACCTGTTAGAAACAAGGATTTTAAGTTACATAGAGGTAATCAAGGAACGGCTATCAAGAGGGATGAAGATCAATCATAATAGATTATAATCAGCTTCTGAACTTGTAACATTCCAACCTCTTCACAATCACTAAAATTCTAATGAGCTTATTAGAAGGCCCAGGGCTGGGCATGGTGACCCACAACCTTAATCCCAGCATTGGGGAGTCAGAGGAAGGTGGACTTCTGAGTTCAAGGCCAGCCTAGTCTACAGAGTTTCAGCACAGCCAGGCCTACACAGAAACCCTATCTCAAAACGACAATAGCAGCAGCAACAAAACAAAACAACACATGATATGGGATAAAAGATTTTGTGATACAAGGCAAATAAAGCAAATGAATATATGAATACATCCCTCCTTTATTTCTGTTCCCTTGAATCTATGAAACCTCTGCCATGGGATAATTTGAGTAGACATTTCTGGAATAATAATTTCAGAAATTTAAGCTTCATCTGTTTCTCAAAATAAAGCTTGAGAACTTGCCTGCATCAGGACTACCAGATACTTGATGCCCTGGTGAATGAAATAGAGTAGCTGGAACCAAGTCTGTGAATCTACATCTTATTAGCCTTGGCTTATTCTTGAAGACTTCTAGTGTTTGGACTTTTTTTTTTTTTTAAGAAAAATAATTTTTCAATCAATTGCCTTTTTAAATTTTATTTATTTATTTGTTGGTTTGTTTGGGTTTTTTAAGACATGGCTTCTCTGTGCTGGACTCACTTTGTTGCCCAGGTTGGCCTCAAACTCACAGCGAAGCACCTGTCTGCCCAGCTCAATTGCCGTATTTTTTTTTAATCGCCTTATTTTTAACAATGCAGATATGAAGCATTAAGTGGCCTGAAAGGACAAAGAAAAGCACCTGCAAACAAAAGCTCTTACTGTAAAGCCCTGGGTACTTTCTCCAGCAAGAATGTATTTCATCACATTCCCAACTAGCACCACCAACAAGGGACCTAATGTTCAAATATAATAGCCTATAGGGGACATTCTTAATTAATGTCACAATGTCATTGCCACCAAGACCCCAGCTAAGCCCCAAGGAGGAAATAAACCAAACTTGTTTTGAAGGAAATAAACAATAATGCTTTACAGATACAATGGGGATTCATATCACTGAGGCTCATACGATTCCAGAATTTAATCCACAGACCGGCATGTAGGGCAGACTGGAGTAAAGAGTGGCTGGCTTTTGTATTGAGCAACGAAAATTGGGAAACAGAACACCATCTTGGGCACTGCCAGTTGCTAGGCTGGAATAACAGCTATGAAAACAAAGGACAGTCCTGGGCAAGTGGTGGACGAAAGCATCATGTTGCTGTGGATTGCAAGCCTTGAGTAGGCTCCGACTGCATGGTTAGTGATCTGATGACGTCAGCAACTGGCAGTGAGCCAGGGCTCCCCTCTCCAGCAGCCAGCTGCTGTCCGTCTTTCATGGACTGCTTGTCAGGATCTGTCTTGTGATAGACATAGCCCCATAATATCTGGTGCCAAGATTTGATTTGAAACCAAATGGAAAAGAACCAAACAGTTGGTGGACATTCAGGTGTTTCCGTGTTACGCTGCTATCATCTTCTTTATCATGAGAGGCAAGGAAACTTGAGCCTGCACAGTTGTTCTTGAAGTAGAGGTCAGATGCTGGATCAGGAAAGTAAGAAGGGGCCATACAAATTAATGCAATCGCAGTAAGCTAAATCCACTTTACTTTTATTCTGGCAATGATGGGGATTGAACCTAGCAGTTGTACATGCTAGGCAGCTGATCTACCAACTAGCCATAGCCCTAGTCCTTCTTAATTTGTTTTTTTAAATTTTGAGACAGCCTTGAGCTTTTGAGCTTTTGACCCTTGACCCTCCTAGCCCAGCGTCTCTAGTAGCCGGGATTACAGAGCTGCACCACCAGAGTATGTGGGGGTAGGTTGTTGTAGCTTTTAAAGGATCTTATTTATATATTATATGTGTGTGCTTGTGTATTTGTACACATATTCATGTGAGGCCAGAAAACAACCTGGCAGGGTTGGTTCTCCCCTTCCCCTGTGTGCATTCTGGGAATTGAACTCATGTCATCAGGCTTGGTAACAAGCACCTTTACCTGCTAAGACATCTCACTGGCCTGCTATTGTAACTTTTATTGGCAATTTGTATGGCTTAATTTAATAAAATCTTTCCTTAAGAGAAAATGTACATTCAGTTAATTAGCTTACTACTCTTTAAGATAAGCAATGCAGGAAGAAAATGCCCACCTGCTTAATTAATGCAATTGTTTTTCTCCTTGAATAAATAGTGGCATTAATGAAGGACCGAGAATTGATTCTGAGAACATCTCCTGTGAATGAAATATGCTGGCCTGTCTTGGCACTGGTGCTCACTTTCAGAGCAGTGGAATTATCCTTAGGTTTAGCTAAGAGTCCAGAGCCATCTTATCAGCAACGGTTTATTCAGACACAATATTTATGCATCTGCCTCCGTTGAAATGGAAATTTTAGCAACAATTTCATCAAAGCATTTACATTATCAGTTAACTAAAATGGAATTGCCAGGATAAAACAAGGATGGTTACTTTCAGTTTTCTCATTCATCAAGCTGAGTCACTGGCTCTCTCGTTTACTCTTGCTCTGTTTCCATCTTGGTGCTTTGAGTGAAGCAGCAGAGAGCTGTATATGAGGAGAAGAAAGCATCCTGGGGGAGCATTATGTAGATATGGCCTGAACATGTGTCTCCAAAGTAAGAAAGCCAGAGACTTCTAATCATAGCCATAATCATGATGAATCATGGGCATTAGATGACACACAGCTCAGGAAAAAACTGCAGATGACAGAGTAAGAAGATATTTTCTTACAAACATGCAGACTATGCATTAATCTTTGAAGGAAAGTCATAGAAGATGCAATGAGGCCCACAGTGGGAATGACCTTATTTTAAGGGCATACACTAGTAATAATGATATCTTTAAGCTCCAGGTGTTTTGGGCAATAGTATCATCAAAATATGTGCTAAATAAAGCTAGGCGAGGCGTCTGGCTCAGGGGCTACAGACTGTCACACACTTGCAAAGACTGGAAGTGTTTTGATCCACATGAATGTCAGGTGAGCATGGCAGCCTGCCTGTAGGCACAGGAAGCAGGAGGCAGTGAGTAGACTACCTGAATGCCGGAGCTCAGGATCTAAGGAGAGACCCCACCTCAAAACATTAAGCAGAGAGTGATCCAGGCACACTCTTAACATCAATGTCAGGCTTCCAGTTACACATGCAGACGTGTGTGTGTACCAACACACATGAACACACAAACACACACTCAAACACAGGATCAAAAATGTATATAAATTAAAAGAAACAAGATACCTCGATAAGCAGAACTTTAAAAATTGAAAAGAAAGGAAACAAAAAGTGATTCATGATGACAGCACTTAACTCCACATAACTGAAGACTGCATTCAGGGGGCTGAAAAAGGGAGTTGATATTCAAACGAATAATAGCATACCAAAGGAAATGTGTGATGGGAAAGCCAGAATAAGAATGAATGAAAACATTTGACAATGGTTTAAACAACAACAAACAAACAAAAACCAAAGAGCAAAATAGTATTAGCTATGGCTTGACAATGTTAAATAAAACCCAGGGAACCATTATGGTCTGTTTTTCCTCTTACACACCCCTCTTCTTTCCCTCTCTCTCCTCTCCTCTCTCTCTCCTCTTTCTCTCCCTACCTCTCTCTCTCTCTCCCTGTCTCCCCTCTCCCCCGCTCTAACAATCAAAAGAAGTGTATTTGTTTTGGTCATGGAATGATAGAATTTAGTGGTATAAAGAACATATAAAGTACATCAGAAGGCTGACACTGATATAAAGTGGTATAAAGTATAGGGAACACTCAGGTTTCTTGAAGGATTTTAATTTTTTTTTTACCTTTATTTGTTTATTTTGTGTGAGCATACACACACACACATCTACGCACCGGCCCTGTTAAAGGACTTTTGGGATGATGCAAATGTATATTTTCCCCAGTGTCTTTTTTGTCTATTGCTATGATAAAAGCCTTTGACAAAAACTTAAGGGAGAAACTGTTTATTTAGTTCATGGCCTATAAAGGTAAAGAGGTCACAGCAGCAGGAGCTTGGAACAGCTGGTCACATCACAGTCATTCTATGGTCATCTGGTCTTCTCTATTCTAATAGGCCAGGATCCCCTCCCAGAACCATCACAATTAAGATCGATCTTCCCACATTAATGTTATCTAGAAAATTCCCTACCAGCATGTCCGGAGGCCCCTCTCCCAGCCTATTCTAGTTTCTGTCAAATTGACAATAAACAATAGTGAACATTCTCAGGAATGCCAAATTAGGGCTGCTATTCTGAGAAGCATCTCTTCATTTGCAGATCTAGAGAGAACTAGGAGTTGGGAAACAGCTATGAATGGCCCCACTGAGCACAAAAAAAAAAAAAAAAATGAGCCGAGGTATCAGTTTCCAAAGATTGGGTTCACCACACAGGGAAGTGTGCCCTGCTCCATCAGATTCACTTGGCTTTCAAAGCCACTGTTCCCCGGAAGGGAGGATCACGGGCCAGTCACACCTATTCAGCTTACAGAACAACTTTCTTTTTCCACACTTTCTAACCGCAATTCTCTGACCCTCCTTCCCTCCAGCTTTGAGCTGAAGAGGGCTCCCAAGGAACTGAATGGTGAGGCGCACAGTGCATAACTGAAGCAAGACCTCTGTCAACTGAAGGATATATTTGCACAAATTTTTTTTAAATTTTTATTAATTACACTTTATTTATTTTGTATCCCCCCATAAGCCCCTCCCTCCTCCCCTCCCGATCCCACCCTCCCTCCCCTTTCTGCATGCATGCCACTCCCCAAGTCCACTGATAGGGGAAATTCTCCTCTTCTTTCTGATCTTAGTCTACCAGTTCTCATCAAAAGTGGCTGCATTGTCCTCTACTGTGGCCTGGTAAGGCTGCTCCCCCCTCAGGGGGAAGTGATCAACGAGCAGGCCAATCAGATTATGTCAGAGGCAGTCCCTCTTCCCATTACTATGTAACCCACTTGGACACTGAACTGCCATGGGCTACACCTGTGCAGGGGTTCCAGGTCATCTCCATGAATAGTCCTTGGTTGGAGTATGAGTGTCTGGGAAGTTCCCTGTGTTCAAATTATCTTGTTCTGTTGCTCTCCTTGTAGAGTTCCTGTCCCCTCCAGCTCTTACTATTTCCCACTTCTTACATAGAATTTCATTCACTCTGCCCATCAGTTGGCCATCAGGCTCAGCAATGTGACTCCCCTTGATGTCCTGCTTGAATAATTAAAAATAAAGAAACCTCTTACTTTTTCAATGCAATATCGCTGGGTGAGTCATAATCATAAATTGAAGCTTATGTTATAGGCCACAAGTAAGTTTCCGTGAACCTGAAAATGAACACACAGATACATTACAAAGACAGTTTGGGGTAAATTATGGTGTATATTTTAGGTGGCTAAAATGAAAGAAAGATGAGTCTTTAGATTGTTCTCTAAATACATCTAATCAAATTTGTTTGCCAGGAAAAGTATTGAATCACCTACTTAAGCCAAAATGACCAACTGAATTTTTAAGAATTTCAAAGACCACAGCCATTGAGAGATGAGGCTAAATAATCACAGAGTGAGTGTTTGCTGAGGCTTTATCTCTATGTAAAATCCTGAAGATGAAGCTGATGCTGCTCTTCTTTCATATCACAGGTTAGAGTACAGTTAGAATTATATAATGAAAAGGGTCTACTTATATGAGGGAGAGGAGAGGAGGATCAGCTTGAGCATGTTATTCCAAAACAACAAAACAAAACAAACCCACAGGTTGTTCAGTCCTCTCAGCTTCACTAAATCCAGGTGACACTGAAGCTGATGATACCAAATATGTATAAAGTACAGAATCGCAGAGGCAGAGAGCCTTTCCCACCTGTCTCGCCCCCTCAGCGTCACTCACAGATAAGGAGGCAGAAGGTGCCAAATGAAGAGCGCCAAGATCACACCATTACCCACAGGTCAGAAGAGGACGTGGAAGTTCTGATTTCTAGGCCGTTTTCATTCAACTAGAATATACCGTTTCGCAGTGTAAAATGTCTCATCCAATTCGTTTTATTTATGTATCTAGTCTTAGAATGGCCCCATTGAGCACAGAAATGAGCATAGGTGACAGTTACAGTAAATAGCACATTGGGGAAAGGCACCATCATTCTGAATAATACGTTTTTTCCCACGCTGAAAGATTATTTTCAATTCAAACGTGTGAAACACCTTTTAGAGTTAATTACAAAAAGACTTACAGGTCAGCACTTTCCAGAATACATTCTTGCCAACAAACTCTGGACGTATTTTAAGACATAGTATACACAAAAAGAATGATATCTACCAGCTGAATGTTGCAGACTTTTTACAGTTATCAAATATTTATCATAGTCTGGTAGAAGAGATCAAAAACCACAAAAAAGGAGGATGGCCAGATGGCTCATCTGGTAAGCAAGCCTGCTGCCAAAGCCGAGGAACTGAGTTCGAGGTTGGGCTCCAGTGGAAAGGGAGACCCAACTCAATACTAAATAAATAATAAATTTTAATGCAAAAGTACACAACAGAAGCCAAGCCATACTGAAGTACTATGGTCAATCACATCCGAAAAGAACCTTCTCTCTAAAAAGTCCAGGAGTGTGTGTAAGATGTAAGGGTGTGTCCGTGCGCGAACATTTAGGAGGATAGCCGGCTTTAAACGCGTTCACCGCGCCGCTGATTCGATCCCGGCAACGTCTAGAGGCGGGTGCAGACCTTAGGGCAGTCTGCCCTGACCACGGCAACACGGGCTCAGTTGTTCCGGGAAACGGTGGCATCGGACAACGTCTCTCGCCACGTTCGTAGTCCACACTCTGCAGGACGTGGAAGCAATCAACCGTGCTCTATCTCCCCAGTAACTGAAGGTTAAAAGATTGAGGACTAAAGGTCTCATTGCGAGGAACAAGTTCTTTGATGAAATCAGAGCTTTTTTTTTCTATTATAAAAACCTGTTAAAGAGAAAAAGAAAGTATCAGGTAGAGAAATAGTCTCGTGACAACCTCAAGAATAGCAAAACCTCCCCTTCTCGCTGGTACTGAAAAACACAGAAATAAAGCATATGTGCAGCGAATAAAAACCAACAAATTAAATATAGATTACAGTGTATATGTGTGTTTGTGTATATATATATATATATATATATATATATATATATATATATATACACACACAAAGATATATATTCTTTAATATATATTCTCTGAAATAGACCTAGTGTGGAATGCATATGTGCTGGAACATTTTATCAGTGTTCTCTTCCAATACACCGCCTGGAGTGAAGGAGTGGACTTTCTTGTAAATTACCGCTTTTTTTCTTCCCAGATATTTCTAGTTCTACCCGCTATCTTTCCTGCATTTGAAAACCCAATCAAACGCTGTAAACGTCACAAATTTAGAAAAGCGCCCAGCTCGATAAGGCTTTCCAAGTATCAGGACTTCCTCGCTTAACCTTCCCTTCCTTAATCCTTCCCGATCTGAGACTACGGGCTTTACCCTTCCGAAGCAATTAATTTTTTGGCTGGGATGCGAGAGCCACAGGTGGGGGGTGATTGACAGCGTGCTGATAGGCTCCATCTGTTGGCCGCTGATAATGGAATCCCGGGGGCTTCTGGGTAATGTCTTTGCACACATAAAAGGGAGCAGCATAATCTGTTTGCAGCCGGGGAAAGAAGCCCTGCAGCTCGCATTGTTATTCAGCAGGAACAAGCGGTTACAGGCAGAGCATTTAGGGCGCAGTAGGGAGGCCTGGGGTGGGGGCTAGATCCCACAGACTTGGCTCTTTTAAGGGGACAGGGTGGGATGGGATAGTTCCGAAGAGATAGGGGAGGAGGCTGTGTTCCCTGTGTTCCATGCCCAACGCGGCGTCACGCTTTATTAAGGGAAGATGATGAAAGACATAACTGTAATGATTTAATAATTGAGACGCACTTGTGATGCAGATAAATACTGACACTGAACTAGCTAGCGTTGACGTCAGAGCGTCTGTAAAGGGCAGGCTACACCGAATTTCAACAGAAAAGTGACGCAGACTTTTATTTCAGGGGTGGTAATACTAAAGATAGATATTCTAAATGTATGGATTATCGGGACAAAAGCTTTTAAGTCAGAAGTATTTTATATATTATTTTGAGTTGTTTAACATTAACAAGTAGTTTCGAATTGGGTAAACAGTTGAGATGTCCGCATCCTTCACCACCCAGCGTGTGTGTGTGTGTGTGTGTGTGTGTGTGTGTGTGTGTGCATGCGCGCGCGTGCTCCGGCGTGGTATTGTGTGCTCTCTCTCCTGTCTCCTTTCCTATTCTCTCCCTCCTCCCCTCCCCTCCCCTTCCCTCCTCTCTTTTGGAACTCCATCTTTGAAAGCCCTTCTTTTTACACAAGACAAGAACATCCGGTTCCATTTTAAAGTCATGCTTGCAGCAATTGCTGCATTCCTTAGATTCAGCACACATCCAATACCCACATCCCGGGGTGCTTTTCTATCTACCTCAGAAGATAATCTAAATGGTGATGTGAGAGTCCCCCATGGGATGGATTCAATGCATATTTACTAATAATCATATGAAGATACTTTTAACCCCTTTGCAGCTGAGGTTTCAAATATGAATATAGTTCAGTAAACATTTTCCTCCACATTTACATTCAGAATCTACATCCACTGGAAGGCATGAGAAGGATAGGGACATGAAACAATGTTTTTGACAATAGGAACACTAATAGTTCTCAAGTGGCTGAGAACAGATTCAGTCCTCAGTGAGATTCATTCAGAGGTGGAGCAGAATGGTGAGACAGACCCCCAGGATAACATGGTCCTAAGCAACTAATGTAAGTTTGCAATAACAGTATGAGCACTTCATGTAGAAAAGAGAATTCTTTTTAAAAGTTTTATTACATTTGTGTGTGTGTGTGCCCGGGCATACACATGTTTGTGTGTGTGTAGATTAGAGGTCAACTTGCGGGAGTTTGTAATCTCCTTCTACCATGTGGGTCCTGAGAATCGAACTGTGTCATTAAGGTCGGCAGCAATCTTGCAAAACCTAGAAAAGGGGTTTCTTATTTCACAGTTTCAGAGGCTGGAAACTGAGGATTGAGTCCCTCCATTTGTGACAGTACTCTAGCTACATCACAGTATGGCTGATGGCATCATGGTAGAAGCAACTGTGAGAGGAAGAAGTTGTTTGATAAGGGACTGGACTCAGGAAAGAGCCTGGTTTCCCTAAGACAACATATTCCTGTGGGGACTAGCCTAATCCTGTAGGAACTGCATTGATACCACCCAAGGAAGATACTTCATGAGGAATTATCCTGTGTCACCCACAACACATCAACACTTCCACAAGGGAGTCCAGACGTCCAGCACACAGGCACGCTTAAGTCATACGCAAACTTGGGTGCCTATTGGGAGCATATCCTTAGCCAGGCTAAGCAGGAAGAACAAAGCAAGCCTCGGTACATCAGACTACATGAGGTTATTAGTACAGGCTGCTAAGGAGTCAAAGCCTAAGGACCTCATATTACCACAGACATATTAATGTGTATTCTATAGAACACATATATTTTATAATGACATTAAAAGGGCAGAATAAAAAACATGAAGACAATGAAAAGTCAGGAAGCCCTGTTTAGAAATGTAATTTAAATGTAAATACAACTGTCTCAATTTATTCAGAAAGTCATGATGTGGCTTTGAACACAGAGCACGTGTGGACTTTGTATGACCCTTCTGAGGAATGCTGCCAGACATAATGCCTTTGATAGCCTGAATTTCTCATAGGGAAGTTACTGACCCCCAAAGACAGCACCGCAAAAGGAACTGTCTGGGAGCATCCAGAGCCTCTAGGTAGAGTCTGCACGTAAATGAAGGCTCTCTTTGGTCTTGGGTTAGTATGTAACACCATATCTGGAGTTTGTGAACTGCATCTTCTCAGCCAACTCAGGTTAGGCTGGTCAAGTTAGCAGTCTGTTACTGAAGGAATCGAACTCCTTTGGGAAGAGGCAAAGACCTCATCTCCTAATACTAGAATTTTTGCATAGGAATTTTAGAGAGACAAAAGCCCTCTAAATTCCTGGTCTGTAGAGTTTGAGTCTTTGAGGGATCTGTTGGTTTTCAGCCATACCTGCTCTGCCATTAAGTTCCCAAAGATGTCTCCCAAGGTGAGCGGCTGTAACCGAATGATCATAATCACCAGGTGAGCGCAGTTGTTGGCTCCCACTCTTTTCTGTCCTTATTGATTTAATAAGCTAATGTCATAGTTTAGCATTATTCCATCTCCAGTCCTGCTAATGTGAAGAACTGCCTTACAGTTCGTCCAATCCTGGCTTGCTGTTTTGTTTGTTTGTTTTTACCAAGCCCACAAGCAACACCTGGTACCTCTACTGCTATCACCAAAGATGTTGCCTGTCTGGGGTGAACCAGCACAGGTCATTGCTGAGTCCTCCTTCAGTTGGGCAGCCGTCTGCCGACGGTGCTTTGTGTTACTTTTCAAAGCAGACTCAGCTTGTTTTCCCCACACACCTCACTGTGTACTGAAACCCGGGTAGCCTGAAATCACCCGCGTGAAACTGTTTGCAGCATGGAAGCCGGCAAGTGCTGCTGTTAACCCTACCTAGCATGAGGTATAAGCTTCCCACTAGCTTTCGGGAAACGCTGTTAAATGTAGATAGGGAAATGGTATTGGTTGGGCATATAGGGAAGCAAATTATACAAGGTCAATTTTTTCATTCACTGCAAGCGCTCACTAATCAGTCCTCAACCAATCCCCATCACCAAGGCTTAGAAAAATGAGTGCCAGTGAGAAGTCAGGGACCACTTCGGCCAGCTAAGAGTCTTGGAGACTAAACAACACCATGTTGACTAGTTCACAAACAATACCATAATGGTGGGATTCATGTCCAGACAGAGGAAACAAAGAGAGCTTAGAATAAGGTCAGTAAGCAGACGTCTACTACAGATCTCTACGGACACTCAGAATGCCCGGGAAATGCAGGCGACAGCGGACCGCTGCAACAGCATTCCGTTCTGGAATGATACCATCTTCAGTGGAAATGAACCAACTCCTTTGGTGGCTTCTACACCGACTGTGTGACCACATCCTTTTTGCTCTGGAACTCACTTTTCTCATGCAGAAAATTAGACTTCTGCTCTGTGAGATTACACTTCAAAGCATAGTTGAGTTAAGCTGCAGAGGATAATGTTTGAAAACCTAACAGAAGCCAGCAGGCTTGCAGTTATTTGCAGGTGTGTGTGTTCTGTTCCCCTAGACTGTGAACCTCCTCTTCACACAGCTTTAATATGTCTTTCTTCTTTGTCTCCCCTGTGCTGGACACATGTTAGGTATTTATTCAGAGGGTGTCAAATGAATCGTAAACACATCTGTAATAAACAGAAATTAGAATTAGGGAGAAACTCATATGCCCCATTACACTTTTCCATTGAGTTCTCATGGGAAACCGACTGGAATAAAAGCATATCCTACTTTTAAGATCCCAGTGGAAAACAGAGACAAGGCTGCGTTTCGGAAGAACAATGTCCTTCCAAGAGCTGTTTCCACTTTTTTTTTTTTTTTTTTTTTTTTTAAATCAGAGCTTTAGGACTCCAGTTTTGATTGTTAGTCTTCTGCAGAAGCATAGCTTTTGAGCTCATAGAACATCTAAGCCTTTATCTGTAGCCATCACTGGACCCTTGGGAGACTGCAGCTTCTGTACCGTGCACTGGGCATTTTAGGAAACTGCTTGACTACATAAAACACTGCTATCACCTGGTGTTGAAAAATTCTGACTTACGGAACATCCTCCTTCGGTTTCATTGAACTGATTTAGTGGATTCCAAGGACTAAGGAGGCTTTTGGTCACCAGAGCAGATGTGCCCTTTCATAGCATGAATGAATGCTGAGCTAATCTTGCTTTCCAGTGAAGCTTGAGCATTGGCTCCGTTTTGCTAAGTGAGTAAACAGTTAAATGGTTCACACTTTGCTCCTCAGATCTCATCCTCAGAAGTTCCCGTGAGGGGCACACACGGGTGTACTGCCTCTAAACAAATCTCTGTAGCAAAACCCACCGTCGTTTTCGAGCCAGCGGCGTATGTGGAAAATTACTCATTTCCTGTCTATCAGCCTCTTCCTTCAGATTTCAGACCTCTGTTGACGGTTTAGTGCAAGATGACTCAATGCTGCCCCCGAGTGGTCAACTTTATGTAGCACGGAAGGACAAAAGACAAAGAGCCTGTGATCCTCAGAAAAAAGGAGTTACCAAAATCCACTGCTCGCCTTGAATTGATTTTTACAGAGAATATGTTATGAAATAAAATGAATCCAAGATTTTTCAAGATGCCTTTGAAAAATCTGTGTGATGTGAAAAGAGTTCAGAGCAGAAGGCAATTAAAAAGCTCCAAGGCTTTTGTCATCAAGTCAGAAAGAAATGATAAAAGGTTAGGAAAACGATAATTAATAGCTGTCAGCAGAGAATTTTTCATACACTGTTAAAATCACATTGAAACTATCTAATCTGTATACTTGGCATTAAAAGGCACAACCCAGGGTAGCATTTTCTAGGTACAGTGCTGCCTCTGTCACAGTCCTGTCCCATCCAGTCACACTGTAACCCAGACAAAAGGAAGAGTTTCATTTTCCTGCTTTTCCTCTGAAACAAACTGCGGCTTTTAGTTGAGAACAAGATCACACAGCCATGATGAACTGAACTCTCAGACTCTCTTCAAAGGTCTCTGACCTATGAGCTGCTTCATGGCCACAAGATGCTGGGAAGTAGGGCTTGGAGGACTATGGAGCAAGGCAAGGTAGGCCCAGGTTCCCCCCGTGTCTGAGCTCTGAGGGTCTTGAATACTGCACAGTGCAAGACCACGAATGTCAGAAAGCTTTGCAAAAATGTAGATGAGGAGACCAGGGAGACAAGAACTTCCAAAGTGACACATTTGGATTGTTTGATCAAGTACCCTGAGATTTGAGTTTAAAGAGTCAGATTTCTGAGCCTGGATTTGAGTACTAGCTCAACAGTTTATTAAATATTTGATTTGGGCAGCTTTTTAAACCTGGGTTCCTGTTATGTAACATGAGGATTAAAATGGAGATACCAGCTTGCTTCTTTGCTTGGAATAAAAATTTCCATCCTCTTCTCCCAAGGTGAAGTCTATGCTTGATATTAAGATCTGTTTGTTGGATGCAGCAAAAGGATGGATCCTATTTTCCCATCTAGTCTGGTAGTCTGTTTTTTGTTGCAGAATTGAGCCATTGATACTGAGAAATACCAATGAGCACTGTTTGTTGATTCCTGATATTTTGTTCTTGTGGTTTTTCTCTATCTTTATTTAATGGTATCTGATTATTTATTATTTATTCCTTGTATTTTCTTGGGTTTGTAGAACCTCTTCACTTTAAAGTTTTTATTCTAGTACTTTTTGTAGGATGTATTTTTATATCAATACTCCATCTCTTGTGACTGACAATTTTGCTCGGTACAGTAGTCTGGGGCTGGCATCTGTGGTCTCTTAGAGTTTGTAAAATATCTGTCCAATCCCTTCTGGCTTTTAGAGTTTCCAGTGAGAAGTATACTGTAATTCTAACAGGTCTGCTTTTTTATGGTCCTTGGTCTTTTTTCTTGCAAGTTTAATATTTTCTCTTTGCTCTGTACATTTAGTGTTTTGATTATTATGTACTAGAGTAGATTTATTTTCTGGTCTGACCTATTTGGTGTTCTGTGTATTTCTTGATAGGCATCTCCTTCTTTAGAATAAGGAAATTTTCTTCTATCATTTTGTTAAAAAATATTTGCTGTGCCTTTTGACTTGGGTTTCTTCTTCCTATATGCCTATTATTCTTAGATTTGGTCTTTTCAAAGTGTCCAGTATTTCATGGATATTTCATGCCAGGAGGTTTATTGTTTGAACATTTTCTTTCACCAATGTATTCATCTCTTCTGTTGTGTCTCCAATGCCTCAGGTTCTCCTTTCCATCTACTATATTCTGTTAGTGAGGCTTGCCTCTGAGGGGCTTACTGAAATTCTGAAAGTTTTCATTTCCAGATTTTCAGTTGAATTTTGTTAGTAGATTCTATTTCTACTTTCAGATCTTGAGAACTGTTTTATTCGCTTTCTTCTACTGTTTTTGTTTTCAATGATTTCTTTAAAGGATTTAATCATTTTTCTTTAAGTACTTTTATCATATTCATAAAGACTGTTTTAAGGTCTTTTTCTTGTGCTTCAGATATGATGGGATATTCAGGGCCTGTTGTGGTGAGGATTCTGGGTTCTAGTGGAGACACTATGTCCTAACTTTTTCTTTTTTTATTTTATTATTAATTACACTTTATTCATTTTGTATCCCCCCATAAGCCCCTCCCTCCTCCCCTCCCGATCCCACGCTCCCTCCCCTTTCTGCATGCATGCCACTCCCCAAGTCCACTGATAGGGGAGGTTCTCCTCTTCTTTCTGATCTTAGTCTATCAGTTCTCATCAAAAGTGGCTGCATTGTCCTCTACTGTGGCCTGGTAAGGCTGCTCCCCCCTCAGGGGGAAGTGATCAACGAGCAGGCCAATCAGATTATGTCAGAGGCAGTCCCTCTTCCCATTACTATGTAACCCACTTGGACACTGAACTGCCATGGGCTACACCTGTGCAGGGGTTCCAGGACATCTCCACGAATAGTCCTTGGTTGGAGTATGATTTTCTGGGAAGTTCCCTGTGTTCAAATTATCTTGTTCTGTTGCTCTCCTTGTGGAGTTCCTGTCCCCTCCAGCTCTTACTATTTCCCACTTCTTACATAAAATTCCATTCACTCTGCCCATCAGTTGGCCATCAGGCTCAGCATCTGCTTTGACAGTCTATACTGCAGAAGCTTTCAGAAGCCCTCTGTGGCAGGTTTCAAGGTTGTTTCCTGTTTTCTTCTGGCTTTCAGAGGCTCTCTGTAGCAGGTTCCGAGGTTGTTTCCTATTTTCTTTTTCTTCTGATGTCCATCCTCTTTGCCATTCAGGATGGGGATTGAACATTTTAGTTAGGGTCCTCTCTTTTGCTTAGTTTGTTTAGATGTACAGATTTTAGTGGGTTTATTCTATGTTGTATGTTTATATGAGTGAGTATATACCATGCATGTCTTTTTGCTTCTGGGACAACTCACTCAGGATGATCCTTTCCAGGTCCCATCATTTACCTGCAAATTTCACGATTTCCTTATTTTTCATTGCTGAGTAATACTCCATTGTATAGATGTACCACAGTTTCTGCATCCATTCTTCAGTTGAGGGGCATCTGGGTTGTTTCAAGCTTCTGGCTATTACAAATAAAGCTGCTACAAACATGGTTGAGCAAATGTCCTTATTGTGTACTTGCGCCTCTTTTGGATATATGCCTAGGAGTGGTATGGCTGGATCTTGAGGAAGCGCTATTCCTAGTTGTCTGAGAAAGCGCCAGATTGATTTCCAGAGTGGTTGTACCAGTTTACATTCCCACCAGCAGTGGAGAAGGGTTCCCCTTTCTCCACAACCTCTCCAGCATGTGTTGTCCCTTGAGTTTTTCATCTTGGCCATTCTGATGGGTGTAAGGTGAAATCTCAGGCTTGTTTTGATTTGCATTTCCCTAATGGCTAATGAGGTTGAACATTTCTTTAAGTGCTTCTCTGCCATTCGATATTCCTCTACAGAGAATTCTCTCTTTAGCTCTGTTCCCCATTTTTTAAGTGGATTACTTGGTTTATTGCTTTTCAGCTTGTTTAGTTCTTTATATATATTGGATATGAGTCCTCTGTCAGATAAAGGGTTGGTGATGATTCTTTGCCAATCTGTAGGCAGTCGCTTTGTTTTGATGACAGTGTCCTTTGCTTTACAGAAGCTTGTCAATTTCATGAGGTCCCATTTATTGATTGTTGCTCTTAGAGCCTGTGCTGTTGGTGTTCTGTTCAGGAAGTTTTCTCCTGTACCAATGAGTTCTAGAGTATTCCCCACTTTTTTTTCCTACCCGATTTAATGTGTCTGGTTTTATGTTGAGGTCTTTGATCCACTTGGACTTCACTTTTGTGCAGGGTGATAAGTATGGATCTATTTTCATTTTTCTACATGTAGACATCCAGTTGGACCAGTACCATTTGTTGAAGATGCTATCTTTTTTCCATTGTATGGTTTTGGCATCTCTGTCAAAAATCAGGTGTCTGTAAGTGTGTGGGTTTATTTCTGGGTCTTCTGTTCGATTCCATTGATCCACCATTCTGTTTGTATGCCAGTACCATGTAGCTTTTATAACTGTTGCTCTATAGTACAGCTTGAGATCAGGGATGGAGATACCTCCAGAAGATCTTTTATTGTAGAGGATTGTTTTAGCAATTCTGGGTTTCTTGTTATTCCATACGAAGTTGAGAATTTTTCTTTCCAGGTCTGTAAATAATTGTGTTGGCAATTTGATGGGAATTGCATTAAATCTGTAGATTGCTTTTGGTAAGATGGCCATTTTTACTATGTTAATCCTGCCAAGCCATGAGCATGGGAGATCTTTCCATCTTCTCATATCTTCCTCTCATTCTTTCTTCAGAGACTTGAAATTTTTTTCATACAACTCTTTGACTTCCTTGGTTAGGGTTACACCAAGGTACTTTTGTGGCTATTGTGAATGGTGTTGTTTCTTTAATTTCTTTCTCAGCACTTTTGTCTTTTGTATACAGGAGTGCTACTGATTTTTTTGAGTTAATTTTGTATCCGGCCACTTTGCTGAAGGTGTTTATCAGCTGTAGGAGTTCCCTGGTAGAGTTTTTGGGGTCTTTCATGTATACTATCATATCATCTGCAAATAGTGATAATTTGACTTCTTCCTTTCCCATCTGTATCCCCTAGATCTCCTTCAACTGTCTTATTGCTCTAGCAAGGACTTCCAGCACTATGTTGAAGAGATATGGAGAGAGTGGGCAGCCTTGTCTTGTCCCTGATTTCAGTGGGATTGCTTTAAGTTTCTCTCCGTTCAGTTTGATGTTGGCTATAGGCTTGCTGTATATCGCCTTTACTATGTTTAGATATGTGCCTTGTATCCCTGATCTCTCCAGTACTTTAAGCATTAATGGATGTTGGATTTTGTCAAATGCTTTTTCAGCATCTAGGGAGATTATCATGTGGTTTTTCTCTTTCAGTTTGTTAATATGGTGGATCACATTGATGGATTTCCGTATATTGAACCACCCCTGCATACCTGGGATGAAGCCTACTTGGTCATAGTGGATAATATCTTTGATGTGTTCTTGGATTCGGTTTGCAAGTATTTTGTTGAGTATTTTTGCATCAATGTTCATAGGGGAGATTGGCCTGAAATTCTCTTTCTTTGTTGGGTCTTTGTGAGGTTTAGGTACCAAGGTGATTGTGGCTTCATAGAATGAGTTTGGTAATGTTCCTTCTGTTTCTATTTTGTGGAATAGTTTGAAGAGAATTGGAGTTAGCTCTTCTTTGAAGGTCTGGTAGAATTCTGCGCTGAAGCCATCTGGTCCTGGGCTTTTTTTGGATGGGAGACTTTTGATGACTGCTTCTATTTCTTTGGGGGATATAGGACTATTTAATTGATTTACCTGGTCCTGATTCAGCTTTGGTAAGTCAAATCGATCAAGAAAATTGTCCATTTCATTGAGATTTTCAAATTTTGTTGAGTATAGACTTTTGAAGTAAGTCCTAATGATTGTTTGGATTTCCTCAGTGTCCAAACAATCATTAGGACTTACTTCAAAAGTTATGTCCCCCTTTTCATTTCTGATTTTGTTGATTTGGGTGGTGTCTCTCTGCCTTTTAGTTAGCTTGGCTAAAGGTTTGTCGATCTTGTTGATTTTCTCAAAGAACCAGCTCTTGGTTTCATTGATTCTTTGAATTGTTTTATTTGTTTCTAATTGATTGATTTCAGCCCTGAGTTTGATTAATTCCAGCTGTCTACTCCTTTTTGGTGTGTCTGCTTCTTCTTTTTCTAGGGTTTTTAAGTGGGCCATTAAGTTGCTTGAATGAGCTGTCTCAAATTTCTACTTGAAGATACTTAGTGCTATGAACTTTCCTCCTAGCACTGCTTTCATTGTGTCCCACAAGTTTGGGTATGTTGTGTCTTCATTTTCATTGAGTTCTAGGAAGACTTTAATTTCTTTCTTTATTTCTTCCCTGACCCAGCTGTCATTTTGTAACAAGTTGTTCAGTTTCCATGTGTGTGTAGGCTTTTTGCTATTTCTGTTGTGTTGAAGTCCAGCTTTATTCCATGGTGATCAGACAGGATAGAAGGGATTATTTCAGTCTTCTTGTATCTGTTGAGGCTTGCTTTGTGACCTGTTATATGGTCTATTTTGGAGAAGGTTCCATGAGGTGCTGAGAAGAAGGTAAATTCTTTTGTGTTTGGGTGTAAAGTTCTGTAAATGTCTGTGAGGTCCATTTGATTCATGACCTCTGTCAGAGATATTGTTTCTTTGTTTAATTTCTGTTTTGTTGACCTGTCCTTTGTTGAAAGTGGGGTGTTGAAGTCTCCCACTATTAATGTGTGGGGATCTATATGTGGTTTAAATTTTATCATTGTTTCTTTTACAAATGTGGGTGCTCTTGTATTTGGGGCATAGATGTTCAGGATTGTGATGTCTTCCTGGTGGAATTTTCCCTTGATGTGTATGAAGTGTCCTTCCTCATTTCTTTTTATTAATTTTGGTTGAAAGTCTATTTTATCAGATATTAGAATGGCTGCTCCTGCTTGTTTCTTGGGTCCATTTGCTTGGAAAGTCATCTTCCAACCTTTTACCCTCAGGTAATGTCTATCTTTGTGTCTTAGATGTGTTTCTAGTATGCAACAGATTGCTGGGTTTTGTTTATGCATCCATTCTGTTAGTCTGTGTCTTTTTACTGGAGAGTTGAGTCCATTGATGTTGAGAGAGATTAATGACCAGTGGCTGTTAGATCCTTTGATTTTGATTTTGGCTGTGTTCATAAGGTTGTGTGCTTGGTTGCTTTTTGTTTTGCTGCAGTAAGGTTAATTATTTCCTGTGTTTTCTTGACAGAAGCTAATTTTCTTGGATTGTATTTTCCCTTCCAGTGTCTTCTGTAATGCTGGATTTGTGTGTAGGTATTGTTGAAATTTGTTTTTGTCATTGAATATCTTGTTTTCTCCGTCTATGAGGACTGAGAGTTTTGCAGGGTATAGTAGCCTGGGCTGACATCTGTGTTCTCTTAGGGTCTGCATGATATCCGTCCAGGCCCTTCTGGCTTTCATAGTTTCTGTTGAAAAGTCAGGTGTGATTCTAATGGGTTTGCCGTTATACGTTACTTGGCCTTTTTCCCTTGCAGCTTTTAGTATTTTTTCTTTGTTCTGTATACTTACTGTTTTGATTATTATGTGGCGGGGGGATTTTCTTTTCTGGTCAAATTTGTTGGGTGTTCTGTAGGCCTCATGTATCCTTATTGGCTTCTCCTTTAACTTGGGGAAATTTTCTTCAATGATTTTGTTGAAAATATTTTCTGGGCTTTGGAGAAGGGAGTCTTCTTTTTCCTCTATTCCTATTATTCTTAGGTTTTGTCTTTTCATATTGTCTTGGATTTCTTGGACGGTCTGTGTCCGGAATTTTTTGGATTTAACATTTTCTTTGACAGATACATCGATTTCTTCCATTGTATCTTCTACACCTGAGATTCTTTCTTCCATTTCTTGTATTCTGTTGGTTATGCTTACCTCTGTAGTTCCTGTTTTCTTCCCTAGATTCTTCCTCTCCATTATTTCCTCCATTTGTGTTTCCTTTAATTTTTCTAGTTCTATCCTCAGGTCTTGAGTTGTTTTGTTTACTTCCTTCACCTGTCTGCTTGTATTTTCCTCTTTTTCTTTTAGTTCCTTCAACTCTGTCTCTTTTATTTCTTTCAGTGATTTAATTATTTCTTCTCTGAAGGCCGAAAGCTGTTTGGCTACATCTTCCCGTATTTCTTCACGGATGGCCCTAATCTGCTTGTCTTTATCTTCCTCCATTTCTTTACGGATAGCCATGATCTGTTTGGTTTTATCTTCCTCTAGTTCTTTACGTATTTTATTTGTTTCCTCTATTATCCTCTTCATCAGCATAGATGTAAGGTCATCTTCTTGATTTTCTATTATGCTGCATTGTTCAGGGCTGTTCGCCCCTGGATGGCTGGGTTCTGGAGATGCCATATTGCTCTGTCTTTTGTTGGTTGAGCCTTTATGCTGACCTCTACCCATTGGGCTGATTTAGGTGTTGGCTGTTAGTTTCTGTACTTCCTGGAGTCCTGAGGTAGGGACTCCCTTGGCCGGAAGATGATTTTTTCCTGAAGGAGTCCTTCTCTGCTTTTTGGTTATTATCACTGTATAGCCAGTGTTTCTCAGGAGTTGCCATGCTCACCTAAGGTTTATATCCCTGAGTAGTAGCTGTGGTCTATGTTAGGCAGGGGGGGATCTCCTCTTACCCATAGAATTTCTCAAGACAGCTGCCCCACTGCTGGGTTTCTTGTTATAAATTTAATGTGCTGCTGCTCACTAAATTTCCATGTACAGTCCTCTTGAAGAAACTGCTGATTTCCTAGCTGTGCGGTTTTCTCCCAACAGGGAAATCACTCTGTTATCCTGGGGCGCACAGTTCTGTCCGGGAAAGTGGGAGGTGCACTCAGCAAGTCTCTGGGCCAGAGGCTGATTGCTCTGCTCTGGACCTGGAGAATGTGCACCTAGGTTGAGTTAGAGCCTGGGGGCACTGCTCTGGTCTGGAGGCTGGGTGCCTCACTCTGGACCAGAAGCTGTGTGTCTCTGTCTGGGATGGCGGCTGCAGGCACTGCTCTGGTCCAGACGCTGTGGGTACAGCCCTCTTGAAGGACCAGGGATTCCCACAGTTTTGACAGTCTAGCTAGGGATAACTGGTTGATCCTTGGCACAGTATCTGAGGGCTGCTGTAATGGCTCTCTGGCTTTTGTAGGTCTGAGGATGCAGCTGTGTGTCCCAGTGCCCTAGGGGAACTCAATAATGGTGGCAGAGCACAGCACTCCTGCCTGCACTAGAGTCTGTGTGAGTCCAGAAAGTGTTTTGGTGCTGGGTGTCCTAAGCGTTAGAGCTGCTGACCCCCTCCACTGGGGGTTTCCTCCTGCCAGAGACACGCAGTCTGGTGCCCTGGTGCCCTGGTGACCACAGTTCTATCTGAGGCGGCGAATCAGGCGCGCAGGCAGGGCTCCCTGCAGGTGCCTGGGTCCAGGCTCTGGGTCCGCGCTGGCTCCTGGCGTGCCCGCGGAACCCGAGTCTTTTCCAGGGGATGTCTGGGTAACCTGAGGTCAGTTCCAATTGTTTACTGCTCCGTGGGGTTATCTCTCGACTGAGAAATCCAGTCTATGATGTTGTGGTGCCCACAGTTCAGTCTGGGACAGTGACCAGATCGCGCTGGCGTGTAGCTCTGGGCTGGCGACCAAGCACCTGGCAGAACCGGGATCTCTTCCGCAGTTTAGCTGGGTGAGTTAAAGCTGATTGAATCCCCCACCGTGGGGTATCCTCTCACCTGTGAAACACAATCCCTTGTGTTTTATGGCGGCGAGTTCTGATTGCTGGTCACTGTGCCAATCCTGCTGTGCTGCTCCTCAGAATGAGAGTCCTCCTGGCGCCGCCATCTTGCCCCGCCTCTATGTCCTAACTTTTATCGATGGTGTTTTTATTATGGCATCTAGGCATGTTGGATGTGTGTAATTCCTGGTGATGGTATTTGGTCTAGTCTTTGTTGGGTGGGTGTTTTGTCCCTTGGTTTCTGTTGCCCTCTGTGGTTCTCAGGAGAGTGTGGTGGCTGGGTGTTGCCTGGTAGAAAATTCTTCTGGGGTCTTGATAGGTTGACCATTGTGTTTTCCTAGTAAAATGTATTCTGTATTGGGAGCTGACACTTAGAAATGGGGGTAGGCATGGGGGGGAGACTGAGAGGGTCAATGGGAGAGAGGAAATTGGAGTATTCCACCAGGGTGCACTTAGTTCCCTGGGAATAGGGACAGAGATAATGGCAAGCCACAGATGAAGGTCTGCTACAGAGCAGGGGATGAGTCTGGGAGACTGGACTTAGTGGAACAGAGGAAGAGGTGAAGATCTGCTTCCTTGAAATGTGCTAAATTCTTAAAAGCTCAGCATATAATAACTACACAGGTATATGGGGTACATTGTGTGTCTTACACACACACACACTAATCCAAGCAGGATGAATAAAACATTCATTTTCCTAGAGGAAGCATGTTCATGGCATACAGGCCACTGGAGAATGGCAGCACATTACAGATCCTAAGTTCATAGTTTCAAACACCAGCATAGACTATGCTACTTCTCTTCCAGAAATGTCTATGCTCTGGCTCCTTCAGTCCAGGAAATCCAGCTGAGTTAAATACAGAAGAGAAGTATTAAAAAAAAAAAAAAAAAAAAAAAAAAAAAAAAAAAAAAAAAAAAAAACGAAAAGAACGATTACCTAGGCCATTCTTGATCAGGTGTATAGCTAGATGTATGAGTATCTCTAAGCTGTTTCTTACCATGTATGAAATCAAGTAAATCCAGGGAAAGCCAGATGACCAGCCTGTACTGCTTTGCCCTAGCATGTCCTACAATGGTGCTGATTTAACAGGGTACAACTGGGCCCTATTTATATCATGGCAAATTCCTTCAGGCTTAGGATGCATACTGCAATGCTGTGGAATTTTAGAGCTTTTGTAGTTGCTGCGGCTATACGCAAAATGACCTGAGACTGTTAATTTGCCTTCATAAGCACCAGCTTAGGACTGAGCTGTGACTCAGGCTGTGCCTGCATGTGGAGATGGAAATGAATCTAAGCAATTCCATCATCTGCTCGTGACTTCATGGGGTACTTTCTGTCTGACTGAATCTTTCCTTTTGATGAAAACTGCAGCCACCAGTAGACTCAGTAGTATCCCAGTGTGATTCAACTAAATTTTTTACAATTAATTTTCCTCTATTTAAAATAACTTTCATTTTAAAACATCACCCAATTAAACATCTTCTATACTCTGTCTGGGGTTGTAGGCATTTGCCAGAGAGCCTCATTTTGCACGGTTCATGCTTTTCTTAGAGGTAGTCTATTCACAGAGCATGTGTTGGCACATGCAACATTCCTAAAAGGCAGTGAAGAAGAAAGAGAAACCGAGGAGGTGAAGAAAAGAAAGGAGAAAGGCAATGTTCTGTCTTTTACCCTTATCCTAAAGGATGATGTGTTAATGGTCCTTTTGCATTTAAAATTCCCCATGAAATTTGTAAGATTCCAGAAGGAGAATGTCCCCAGTTCACTCATGTTGGCCTTACACTGTCTGCATCTACCTCCTGTGCTGATTTCTCTCTTCCTCAGATGGGATTCCATAATTATCATTACAATGCCTCTGCATTCAGGACCAAGTGGTGAGCCGCTCTGGCTTCACCATGCACACTCCATGAATGCTGTGTGTGAACTCAACCCACTCCTGTCCTGTATGAACAGTCTCCCTTAGGTTGGTCATTATACTATGCATTGAATCTCCTCCTACCTCATCAGTGAATTGAAGGCCTTCCCTTCCCCTTCTTTCCCAGTTACCTTAGTGTTCCATTAAATTTCTTTCTTTTTATAGAAAAAAATATCCAAAAACATTTGGGTTTTTTTCCTGTTTTTTCTTAACCCTTTCTTTTCACTGTGTTCTGGAGATTGGTTAGACGTCTCCAGTTGTGCATGTTTGAACATTCATTGTTGTGCACAGGTTGTCCATGAAGTGCCCCTATTTGCTACCTTTTCCTCAACTCAGTCAATATAAGCACCATACTTCTGAATGTCTCAAACTGTAAACCAAGTAGATATTTTCTCTTTACAAGTTAGTTGTCAAGTATTTTGTTAAGATAACACAAAGCTGACTTGACTGGGCACTTCTCATGTTGCTTTGAACATATACCAACTGTTTGCAACTTGGCCTTTGTCTTCATGAGGTTTCTATTGCTATGAAGAGACACCGTGACCATGGCAACTCTTACAAAGGAAAGCATTTAACGCGGAGCTGGCTTATGTTTTCAGAGGTTTTAGTTCAATATCATGGTGGGAAGCATGGTGGCACACAGTGCTAGGGAGGTAGTTGAGAGTTCTACATCCAGATCAGCAAGCAGCAGGCAAAGAGTGTGAAAGCCACTGTGCCTGGCTTGAGCTTCTGAAACCTCAAAGCCTACTAAGTAACACACTTCTTCCAACAAGGCCACACCAACTAGTGCCACTCCCTGTGAGCCTATGGGGGCCATTTTTATTCAAACCACCATAGCCTTCCAAGAAATTCCTCCTACCAACATCTCAAGAACTCTCTCTGGTGCTCATACCCTAGGCCTCTCAGGTCATTTGGTACGGTTCTCCTAGAGTCACCTTCTTTGTTTGGCCTTGGCATCTCAGCACCATCTCATTCCCTGACTCCTTGAGGGATTATGTATTTTCAGTGTTTTATCTTATTTTCTGGATTCTACTTTTCCTACTTAAACACCCTAGAGCTCAGGCTTCAGGCAGCTTCTCCATCTATACCATGCATCAGAGACTGTAGTCTCATTACTATATCGGTGGTTTCAAATTTTAAATTGCAGCCCAGACACCTTTTCTAACCTAGAACCATATATTTTACAGCCTCATTTGAGTGTGTAGCACACATAAGCATGGCAGGGCATCTGAGTGCCAAGACACGGTGTGTCCGTGAGGGAGTATGCAGTCAGTAGACTGGAATGACTCTCTCCATGTGCCTAAGTGTAAACAGAATGGAAGGCTAAGCAAGAGTTATTTCCCTCTCTATCTGACGGCAGCACACTGGGACATCACTCTTCTTCAGACTGGGACTCGGCCGGTTGTATACTCCATCTGCACCATCTTCATGATCTCCAGATTGCTGAAGTCATATTTTGGTCTTTCTCAGCCTCCATAACATCATGACCTAATTTATAGTACATAACAATATAGCATAAAATTCTTTGTGATGCCTGTAATATATACATAATGTAGTTAACCACTCTGATAACATCTCACATCAGTGTAACGACAAGCATGGGGCCTCGGCAGATCTTTGTTGATGACTATACTGGTAACTGCTGTGGCTACATTTTCACACACACTCTCAATTCATATATATTCAATAAACTTTCAGCTTATGGTAATTACTTTTATTTAAATTTCACTTTGGTAGCTTTGAAGATAATCTTTACATATTGACCACATACCCACCTGCTTGCTGAGCTGTCCCTGGGCCACCATAAGCCTCAGGTAACTAATTAGTCTTAAAAGTATTCCAATCAACAGGCATGATCATTATCATCATCATCATCATTTTATTTGTTTAAGGCAGTGGGTCTCACCCTGTGGGTCTTGACCCCTTTGGGGGTCAGGGGTCACATATCGGATATTTACATAATGACTCAGAGCAGGATCAAAATTACAGTTTTAAAGTAATAACAAAAAGAAAAATGTTACGGTTGTGGTCACTGCAACATGAGGAACCACATTAAAGGGCCTCAGCATTAGGAAGGTTGAGACTCATGCTAGTTTTTCTACCTCTGCCTTCTGTGTGTTGGGATGACGTGAATGAGCCAATACTCTTGGCATCAAGTATTGTTAATTAACATAATTAATGACATCGAAGTCTACAACTACCCATCTTGTTTTAAGAAGCAAACACTAGTTTCCTCTAATCTAAGGACTTCACTATTCTGTGATATTTGTCTTGTTTTAACTTAAAGAAACCATTGAACTGTTTTGTGGATTATTATTTTATTGACATTAATTTTTACTATATTCAATTAACTGAATTTCATAATTTTAAATAAGAAAGTTTTAAGTTAAGCTTCGGTACAGATTGATGATGGGGGAAGAAAAAGAACCAAGTGCCAAGATCTCCAAAGCTTCTCCTGGCCTGGTGACTGAAATAGAAATCCATTCTAGGCAGAACCACACTCAGCTGGGGCTGAAGAAGAAGCACCCTGCTCCCTGGTCTGCTGATCCCCTTAACTTTTCCCTGGGAAACCTGAAAAGTAAGTCTCATTTCTGATGCCTCCTCCTCCTCCACTTCCTCCTCCTCCTCCTTCAGTGACTGAGGTCACCCCTTACTACTGCTTGAGTCATCTACTCATGTGCAGTCACAGAGCACCAGCTCAGAAGGGGTTGTTGTAGAGGACAGCCAACCTGCTTTGCCACCATTAGTCACTCAAGAGGAAATAGCACAAAAGTGGGGAGATAATTATTTGCACTTCCTTGTGATATGCTTTCAGTTACCCCACTCACATCATGAAACATGGGCCTAAGATCACGCTCACATTACTTCTTTTAAGCTCAAACATATTTCCACACCGATATTTTATTTTATGGCTCTAGATGAGAACACATCTGTGTATTTCATACATAACAAAACTGGCTGAGTTGACATCAAAGGATAAATACTGGAAATGAAAACAGGAGAGGGAGAATGTGGGAGAGGGAGGAAGGGGGTGCACGAAGAAGACAGTTTTCATCATTCCTTGAGTGTGTGACAGCTTAAATTTAAACATTTGGAACTTTAGACATTGTTTTTCATGCCCATTTTTCTTAACTCTGCCCAATGCAATATTTATCTTTACTGGTGTTCCTTTCAGGTACTTTTTTTTCACTGGTACCTGGGATTCAAGCATCCCTGTTTCCTGCAATACTCAGTCTCTCTGAATACTTAGATCTAGGAACACTCAAAGCCATGAAAGATGACCCAGCAAATTGCTGTCAGAGTAACAGCTCTTTAGTTTCTCAGAACTAGCTTCATTACTGGAACAAAAGAAGACTGAATATTTTCCCTCACTGTACTTCTTAATCTGAAATATCAGTTTCTTAGAGTAAAACGAGAAGGGAAGAAGTTTTGGAGACACATTTCACAGCACCATGTCTGTCAGTTTAAATTTCATTCTTGTTTTTGTTGCCTGTAAATTTTCATTTCCATAGCTTCACAGTAGGACAAGATAGAAATGCAAATAAACAAATTTTGCCTGTTAGGGTCCAGATGTGTCCCTCTCTGAACTCAAGTGGCCTTTTCAGACATCTCCATTGTTTGGTGATTCTGTCTTGAGGTGCTCTGCCCTTATGAGTGGTAGATTCCTATTCTTGGGTTAGTGGCATAATGTGTCATCTCAGGAACGGCTACATAACAAACACGAGCTCTCCCTGCCTCAGTTGCTCTGTCTTATCACTCAGCAGTGGAAGAAGCCTCTCTGCAGAGGCAAAGCAGGTGCACTTTCAAGCCTTCTCGACTGTGAGCTACATAAATCCTCTTTTGTTAAAAGTTCCTGAGAACCTGGAATTCAGTTACAGCAACTAAAATCAGAGTGAGTCTCTTCATCCCAGCCAAACTCCATGTCGCGCTACTTTCCATAATGAGGCTCTGAGTCTTCAGGACTCTTTTCAAGTTCATTGTCCAATGTCACTGGATGGCTACTGTCAGGAAGGATGGAGGAAAGTCAGGAGAAGGCTGCTTAAATGGTGAGTTGGGCTGGCTCAGGTTTAATCACAGCTCTGAACTCAAGCATAAATGTCACCAGTCATCTTTTAACTCATTGGCCACATCTACAGAGCATCTATGAACTAAGAGTCTGGTTTAATTTTGCATGCAGCCTCACTCTCAGAACTTTAACCTGGTGTAAATCATTCAGTCTTTAAATCAAGCATGTGTCCAAGCAAGTGGCTTTCTCTGGACCTCTATCACCAATGATAATGATCCAGGCATCTCCACTTTAACTTCTTCCATAAAACTCCCCAGTGCCTTTGAAACATGCTTTTCATAAACATCTCTGAGGTCTGAAAATATCCAAATTGTGTTGGACGTTTCAATACAAGGACATGCTAAAAAGATTATTAGCATAATAATACTGGTAGATTCCTCCAAAAATATATTTTTTGACTCTCACAAATATTTTATCAGAAGAACACATTTTCAACCATGATGCTGAGAAAAGTTAAAAAATAGCAATTTTACACTAAAATTCAATTATAATTTCCTAACAAAGCTTTGACTTTGAAAATTTGCTTTAAATTTTTAGTCTAAAAATAAAAGTCTCAAGTTAAAAAGCAACTATATTCGTTTCAGTCTTAGAAGCACATTGCCAAATTGCTGATGGTGACAGATTTCTGATGGAAGCCAAAGAAGCACTTGTGTATTCAGACAGTTGAATCGAAGTTTAGGTAGAAGGCACCAGGCCTGGCACAGCAGGAAGTGAGCAAACAGGTGAGGACAGATGGAAGAGGAAAAAGAAGCCAACATTTTTTGCACTATGTATGAAGAGAGGTGAAACGAGTGACTCAAAGGCGGTTGATGTTCTTGCCCTGGGAAATGGTGAATTACTGTCCATCAATAGATCCAGTCACAAATGCAAGTGACAGTGGCCCTATGCCTTCGTCCTCTGAGAAAACAGACCACTGTATGAGTCGCTGTGAACCCCAGAGCTGCATCCTCTCCCAGGAAGAAGAGCAGAAACTGCAGAGTGGAGACCCACAGTGGACTGGACATGCCCTGCTGTGTTTACTCTTATCACAGGCCTATCTGCTCATCTCTTTTGTTAGCTATGGTGGCTTTCAACCATGAGACTGCACACCTCTATGTTGAATTACAGTTTTTCTGTGCTGTGTTTAACTTTGGCCAGTGATTTATTTCCTTCTGAATCTTTGGCCTTGGCAAATATTTAACCATTCTGCCTTTCAAAAGAAGGTATCGCTGCTGATGCATCACATATGGGTACTACTATGATGGGCAAGTTTGTGATGGAGAACTGGGAGAGAAAGAGAAGTAAATGGTTTGTGCACTAAAGAAGTACCAGAGAAGCAGAAGTAGAGATTCCAGGATGATAAGGAAAGCCTGATGTGAGCAGCCTGTGCTGCCACTTGAGGCCATGGTGAAGTCCTGACCCAGGCTGCCACCAAGCGCCATGACTGGGTCTGTGGCCCTGCAGCAGCATGGGTCTGTGTCAATGTCCATAGGCCATGTTATCACCAAAGGCCATGCAGAGAGCCCTGGTCTGGGCTGCCACGGAGGCCCTGTAAATGTCTGAGGGCTGAGCAGAGCTGGCCCCGTCCCTTGCCTGGCCAGCCTGGGAGAGCTGGCATGAAAGCAGGGGAGCTTGTCTCACCCCTTGCTAGCTGCAGCACTTGAGAGAGCAGGCCCATGTCTTGCCTGGGCAGCACAGAGAGATTGTTCAACCCCTGCCCTGGGCAGCAGGGGAGACCTGGATCCGAGAGCAGGAGAGCTGTCCCTAGTGGAGTGGGCACAGTAAGCTCCCTGACAGCCATGGTGGGGGCGAAGGAGAGATGATCCTACCGCTCAGTACATCATCAGGCTGAAGAGCTAGCCCCACCCCTCACCTGGGCAGCATGAGAGAACTGGCCTGGAGAATGGGAGAGTGGGAGACCTGCCACCCCAAGCCCCACCACCTGCAGTACTCGGAGAGTGAGCCAGTCCTCTTGCCTAAGCAGCACGGAGAGCTGGCTCTGGTGGAGGGCTGCAAGAGAGCTGGCCTTGCTCTGCCGCAGCACTCAGGTGAACTGCCCTGCTGGGGAGGCTAGCTCTGATAGCATGAGCACTGCTGCAAGAGTGCTGACCCTGTCCCTCCCCTGGGCACAGAGGGAGAGCGGGCTCTGGTGGAGCGGGTGCAGGAGAGCTGCCAGGCAGAGCAACTCAACCTCCACCCAGGCCCAGATGCAGGTCTTTGAGTTGGCCCATCCCAACATCCACCCCATCTGTGAACTGCTGGCGTGTTATGAAGGACGGTCCTCCAAACCGAAGCTGCAGGATCTCCATGACACAGGACAACAACAGGATGTCCAAGAGGAGTCCCAGAGACCACACGAATGACTTACTGCAATGAACTCTTGCAAGTGAAGCTGTTTGGACAAAAGAGTATGCACTGTGACACACCATGACACATTTGGAGACGGATTATTTGTTTGTTTGTTTGTTTGTTTGTGAGGAAGGTTGCAAGGGTGGAGGGCAGAAATGGAAAAATGCAGAGATGAACAGAATTGGGGTGAAATTCACAATGAATCAATAAAAAAGTTAAAATTTAGATGAGTTATCATTCCCCAATCTTATGATCTGATAAGTGACAAAGGAAATATGGAAAGAAAATAAACTGGCCTTTTTTCATAAAAAAGAAATTTTGGTAGAAAACTTATACTTACAGTTCTCAAATTGAGCTTATTAGGACCAAAATAGCCTTTTAAGAATTATAATCCTGATGTTCACAAAATATAAGCCCAATAAAATCTGAAATAGTAGAAATAATTTGATAGTAAATCACTTTGAATAATTCAATATTATACCGACCCAAACAATGAGAATATGTTGGGATTTCTACTTTAGTGTGTGTGTGTGTGTGTCAATCTGGGGACTTAATTTTGAGCCAGGATTGAAACGCTGCAAAGCTGTCTGTGAAGGTTCTTCTGTAAGACAATAGGCCAGAGGTTCCCGATCTTCCTAATGCTGTAACCCTTTAATGCAATCTTTCATGTTGTGGTGACCCCCATAAACTTACTTGGTTGCCTCTTCATAACCATAATTTTACCACTGTTAGAACTGTAATGTAAATATCAGTGTTTACTGATGGTCTTAGGTGACTCCCCGAAGGGGCCATGGCCCACAGGATGAGAAATGCTGCAATAAACCATCATTTTTTTGATGGGGAGGTTATGCAGAGTTGACTTCGTCTATACCTAATATGATGTCTTGCACAGTTGATAAACTGTGAATAGTTATTTATCACAAGAATACAAAATTAAATTGGTTATTACACATTACACGTTTTCAGCAGGGCCCAGTTTATTAGCATTTAAATTAGAAAATAAAATATTACATTGTTTCTAAGGAAGAAAGCACTGTTTGAATCATTTCTGAAATTAAACATTGTCAAATTGCCTGTGAAAGCAATGAAATTCAGACAGAAACACAAAGTAAACACACTAGTGACTCGGTACAGACACATTCACATTTACCTTTGAAAGTGCTTCTCCTGCTCTTGACCTTGCAGGGAGTAATGGCCCTACCTCCCGCACTCACAAGCTGCACTACAGAGCAAGTCTCCCTGGACATTACAGTCCCAGAGGGTCTGAAGGTGATGCCCATGGCATCATTTCCACCACTTTGCTCCTCCTCACAAGTTATGCAGATCGTTTTCGAGGGCGAAAAGTTAGAGACGATGCCATCTCAAGTTTTCAACTCCATGTCCATGTGAGATATGATGCTCAATTTCCTTTCTGGGTAACACTCACTTCCCAGTTGTGCAATTAGCACATAATAATTCACCTTTTACTAATGCCAACAAGGGATGCAATCTTCAGAGATGTCTCCCCACCACTTCACATTTCCATGAAGTCAATCATGTGGATAATCAGTCATTCTGGCATGACTGCTAATAGTCATGGTTTCTACTCTATATCTTTCTGAAAAAAAAAAAAAAAAAAAAAACTCTTAATTTTAGAAATGTTTTAGGCTTATGAAAGTACTTTGAAGGTAGTACGAAGCTCCCATGCGACCACACAAACCCTCATTTTTACTGACGCCCTACTATGGCACATTTGTCATAGTCAATGAGACAATGCTCTGATGTTATTGTCTGAGGTCCAGTTTGTTTTTGAGCCCCATTTTGTTTGCCTGCTTGTCTTTTCTCTGTCTCAGGACCCTGTCCAGTGTCCAGCATCACATTTAGGTAGTCCTCAGGTCTCTCTTGATTCCACTGTTTTTCTCCAGTATTTCCAGACTTTCCTTAATTTGATGACCCTGGCATAGTTAATGAATATTCTTGAATTTCATTTCTCTCATCATGAATGGACTGTAGCATTTAGGGAGGAAGACTGTGAAGGTAGAGTGCCATCTTGTGGACATGACTTGTTTTTGATGATGTTAACATTGATCAGCTATCTGAGGTTTAACCTCTCAGGGTTTTCCATCATGAAAGTGTTCATTCTCCCTCCTCACCATTGATCATTATATTGAAGTCACCTTATTGGGAAGTAATAACTATACACATCATCTGGAAGGAGAAATTGTTCTATCTCCTCCTTCTACTTTATATTAACAGAGGCTCATGGGTATTCACTTCATTTCGAGCTACATGCCTGTACTTCCTTACGTGTTTTGTTTGGTGCTCTGTGAACTTAGAGCTCCTGAAATTGAGTCTTGTGACCCTCTGACACATCCAGACTACTTTGTCCTGAGGGTGGGTACTTCCTTACTCACGCCAGACTCACCTCTATGTTTACTCCTAGTTCTATAGTCAAAGGCTCTTACACATTTCCATGGAGAATATTACTAGAAATCAAGATCTGGGTGTGTGGTATACTCACTGTTACTGGTTGATGCTGGTTGTTTCAAGTGGTTCTTGAGCAATGCAAGGAGATGCATGTGTACATACTAGCCCACATTCATATATGAGTCTGTAAAGGTTTTCATGTGTAACTGTCTATAATGGCGTTAAGCTAAACATGAGTTTCTATTGATCTCTTCAAATCATTTCTTCTGGAACCTCCCCCTTGAATGGAAGGAAATTTGTTTTCCACCAACCATATTCATAATTTTTGTTTTAGATAAACATGCATAATGGTTTCAGGATTCTGAAGTTGCACTCCTAAGTGAAGAAGTCTATCAGAGACTACGGTGTGGGTGGACTTTCACCCTTGAGGTTATAGCCTCTACTCACTTTCAAGATAATTTTCATCACTTCCTTCACTCAGTCACTTTCAGTAAAATATATCTGCCATGTGTTTGTAATAGAAGTACATTTTACGGTCACATTCTGCACTCCATCCTAGGATTCCCTAATTTAAATACTTGTTTTTCTTCTGATGTGAAAACATTAGGTTCATTATTTTTTATATAAAGTTCTGCATGTTTTCACAAATACACCTGATATACGTATCATTACAGTAACCTAGTTTCACCATTCTAAAAATTCTTGTTACTTATTTAACCTTACTGGCCTGTCTTGAGTTCTTAGCAACTACTGATATATATATATATTTATTGCATTCACTAGTATTGACAACTAGTGTGTTTTCTATTTCTTCTAATTTGCCTCTTCTGGAAATTTTACATAAGTAGAGCCATACAGTAATCTTTGTTCTCTTGTTTCTATCACATAAAATACCTCGTGTACTGTTGCATGTCCTAGTATTCCACTTCTACTATTGCAAATAATATTCCATAATGGGCAGGTAAGGTGCACTCCTTGGCATGTGTGGCTGGATTCAGTCTGCTACTCTTTTTGAGTCTATGTGTGCCATTCATGGGGATATTGATATACAGTTTCCCTTCTAATGATGTGGTCTCACATTGGGATATTAGCCTTTTTGAAAGAATTAAGAACTGTTCCATACTCTCCCAAGGTTTTAGTTTTTGGAAGTGTCTCATCTTGACACATCATGGAATCCACTGTGGTCTGTCAACGTGCCACAGCAGCAATTTTTAAACAGTTTTGCTGCTTTTTATATATCTCATTTAGAAATATTTACTCATTGCATATGTATTATCTCTGAATGTGAGCATGTGCACATGATGCAATGCGTGCAGAGACTGAAGGGTATATTGGTCCCCCAGAGCTGATGGTGTACATGATTGTGAGTCATCTGATGTGGATGCTGGGAAGCAAGCCTCTGCAAGAGGGTACAGGCTCTGAACTGCTCAGACATCTCCCCTGTCTCTCCAGTCCCTGTGTATCTTTTGGAATGTTTATTTATTTTCTTAAAATAGTTTTAAAAATTGACAAAACTAAATCTTGGCTCTTTAAAAGGTCAAATATAATTAATAAATATTTTATTACAGTAACTAAGTAAAAACAAAACCAGCAGCAAAAGAAAGCAAGAGGGATAATACTAAATTAGGGATGGAAGGGTAGACCACTACTGACATTTCAGAAGCAGAAGCGTGTGCAAGGGATTACTATCAACAACTGTGCCTCAGCGTACTAGATGATGCAAGTAGAATGGACAAATTCCTAGGAAAATAAAATTAACAAGAAATAGCTAGTATTAATAGTTGTCATATTAGTCACTTTTTCAGCTGCTGTCACAGAATACCTGACAAAAGCAGCTCAAGAAGGGAAGGGTGTGCTGTGGCTCGAAGTTCAAGGCTCAGAGCATCACGTCAGAGGACATAAGGCTTGTGTGGCTCCAGCTGTGACTGCAGGGACAGGAAAGGACTGTACACACTACAGCTACAGGCAGGAAGCTGCTGCTTCTTTACGTTTATTTCGGGGCCCCGGCTCATTGAGAAACTGCGCAAAAGGAAATGTAAAACTAGAAGAATATGGCAACAAGAATATTTTTAAGGTGGCTCATTAACCCAAGCAGGTGGCAAGTGCCTACAAGCCCTGAAATGCAGAAGGAGGTAAGCCTGGGTTACCAGAGACTTTGTGAAGGAGGAGGAAGAAGGTAGGGAGAAGGAAGAAGAGGAAGAGGAAGCCCACAGTATCTTCATCTTCACAGGACCGAGCACTAATTACTAGCTTTGTGAAAAGTCAAGTCTCCAAGGTTGATGAGGTCTCCAAGGTTCAGAAAGCAGGAAGTTTTACACATACTTGGATCTGTAATTTCTGGAATTGTATCAAGAAAGCCTCAAGCAAAAAAGCAATTTTCAGAGATAGCATAGTGTGGTTGCCTAATGTTAGTGATGGCTGTGAACATAGTTCCAACGGGCTGAAACCCAAGATTGTTCCTCTTTCCTTATTTTTTTTTACTTTTTTTAACTTTTATTTTATTAATTACAGTTTATTCCCCTTGTATCCCAGCTGTAGCCCCTCCCTCATTTGTTCCCCTTTCTAACCTGTACTTCAGCATCTTACAGGAAATATCGGATACTGCTAACAAGCGCAACTCAGGATGTGACATCTGTGTTACTACACTGAACAGAATAGTGCAGCCCTACATGAGAAACATATTTCAAGTGTACCTTTGTCTCTCTTGTTGGAACTCATAGGCGTCATTTTCTTGTCCAGAGAGGGGAAGATGTCATTAACCCCAGATCAACTCTGCAAAGTCCATCATATGTTTGACCTTCCCAGGGGCCCATGGGAGGGCTCCTTTCTGAGGTTTAACCTGAGTGTGATCAATCAAGGTGGCAATTCTCCAACCCAGATGATTATAAAAAAAAAAAAAAAAGCAAGTGAGAAAGATCTTTCCTGGTTAATATTAATTATTGGCCCTGAGAGCCCTCCCTGTAAGTTTTAAATAAAACTTTTATCTTATTTTCTTGATGGATTATGTAATTTCTGTAAAATCATATTCTTTCCTTTCCTGGGGAATTAACAGAGTATGGAGACAAACCTGGCCTAAGCATCAAGATTCACCATCTAAGAAGAGATCATAATATAGAAAATACTTAGTGCTCAAATTTATAATTTTCTCACATTCTATTTTAACTTTTGTTAATGATCTCGTTGCACATTTTCATGGCTTGCAATTTTGCGATTTTTAATGTATTTATAATCTTCACTGTGATATTTTTTCCATTCCTGGTGTTAACAATATTACTTAATAAAAAATAATATTTTCCAGGAATTTATCAATTTTACTAGTCTTGCCAACAAATTAACTTTCTAAGTAATATTTGCTTCTGGATGCTTGCTACCAGAATTTCTAACCTTTATTTTTTTTAAATCTTTTTCCTGCTTTTTATGGTTTTCGGTTTTAATTTGCTAATACTCTTTTATCTTTTTAAGATAAAATTATTTGATGAATAGATAAAAATATATTTGATATTGAGAGTGTAAAGTTCCATGTAAAGACCCACAGTTGAGGAAAATGCCTATTCTAGATGTCTAAGTTCACTGGGATATATAAGTTCATTGGGTTGGGTTAATTTTTCTTTGAAATTAAAACACTTTATATAAAAACTAATTCCCCTAATCATTTAATCTCATTCTTTCTTTTCTTTTTTTAGGATTATAATTTTTCTTTATGTATTACAATTTATTCACTTTATATCCCAGTGGTAGCCTCCTCCCTCATCCCTCCCAATCCTTACCTCCCTCCTTCTTCTCCCACCATGCCCTTTCCCATGTCCATTGATAGGGGAGGTCCTCTTCCTTTTCCATTCCATTAGCTTATTAGGTCTCATCTGGACTGGCTGCATTGTCTTTCTCTGTGGCCTAGTAAGGCTGCTCCCCCACATCCAAGGGAGGTGATCAAAGAGCAGGCCACTGAGTTCATGTCAGAGATAGCCTTGTTCCCCTAACTAGGGAACCCACTTGGAGACTGAGCTTCCATGGGCTTCATCTGTGCAGGAGTTCTAGGTTATCTCCATGAATGGTCCTTGGTTGGAGTATCAGTCTCAGAAAAGACCCCTGGGCCCAGATTTTTTTGATCTGTTGCTCGCCTTGTGGAGCTCCTGTACCCTCCAGGTTTGATTATTTCCAGCCAACTACTCCTCTTGGGTATGCCTGCTTCTTCCTCCTCCCAATCCCCCAGGGCTTTCAAGTGAGCTGTTAAGTTGCATGAATGAGATATTTCGAATTTCTTCTTCTTCTTTTTTTTTTTACTTTTTTTTAACTTTTATTAGTTACACTTTATTCACTTTGCATCCCCCCATAAACCCCTCCCTCCTCCCTTCCTAATCCCACCTTCCCTCCCCCTTCTTCACGAATGCCCCTCCCCAAGTCCACTGATAAGGGAGGTCCTCCTCTCCTTTCTGATCTTAGTCTATCAGTTCTCATCAGAAGTGGCTGCATTGTCATCTTCTGTGGCCTGGTAAGGCTGCTCCCCCCTCAGGGGAAGGTGATCAAAGAGCAAGCCAGTTTATGTCAGAGGCAGTCCCTCTTCCCATTACTATGGAACATACTTGGACACTGAGCTGCCATGGGCTACATCTGTGCAGGGGTTCTAGGTTATCTCCATGCATGGTACTTGGTTGGAGTATGAGTCTCTGGGAAGCTCCCTGTGTTCAAGTATTCTGGTTCTGTTGCTCTCCTTGTGGGATTCCTGTCCTCTCCAGATCTTACTAGTTCCCACTTCTTACATAAGATTCCATGCACACTGCCCAAAGGTTGCCCATAAGTCTCAGCATCTGCATCAATAGTCTGCAGGGCAGAGCCTTTCAGAGGTCCTCTGTGTCAGGCTTCTGACTTGTTCCCTCTTTTCTTCTTCTTCTTCTTCTTCTTCTTCTTCTTCTTCTTCTTCTTCTT